>NC_051389.1:22725616-22735616 GCF_015228065.2 Penaeus monodon
AATGGTAGGGCGAGAGGACGTGGACGGTCTTGAGGGAAATGGGAGGGACGAGTCAGGAAGGTATGGGTAACAGTAAGGCAGGGTTATACGGAGGGAGAGGGAGGGCCGGTGCTTCCCCTTGAACAACCACAAACACAAACTGATACTTTTATTTATTCTCTCCATCTGTCGGATATCAGAAAAGCCTAGAATTTGTATTTTACAGCTGTATCTAACGTCTATTGAATTGTAAGCCGGTTTATTTGTCCCTCTTGAATTTATAGCATGGACCCAGTGCAGTCTGAATAAATATATCGAGATATTTAAATGAAATTGTATGCCACCCATAAACTTTATTGCAAGTATTAAGGCTTTGGGTTATTAGTGAATACTTATTGATGGTTATAATAAACGGCTGTAATACCAATTACATTAAGAGCTAAGATAACACTTGTTATTAAGGACAAAAGTGACATAGCATGAAAATTACAGAAACGACAGAGAATAGAATGATGAGAGTAAAATTGAGAATATAAGTGCATATATATATATATATATATATATATATATATAATATATAATTATAATATGATATTATATTATATTATTGTTATGTTTTGTTCAACAGCCATTTATTCCACTGCAGGATTTAGGCCTCTCCCAATTTGTTATTGAGAGGTCATTTCGCAGTACCATCCTTACCTGATTGGATGCTCTTCCCAATCAAACGCGGTTCGTGCTGACACTTTTGCCAAAGCGGTGACTTCCCTACGACACCTGCGTTTTGATTTCTCAAGGTGATATGTTTTCTCGCCGTGAGAACAGGCTCGAGCAAATAGTCGGAGCGCAGGCCTTTTTTACAACTGCCGTGGCGAGGAATTGAATCTGCGGAGCCCAGTGCTCTATCCACTGACCATGAATGTTTATAATGTGTGTGTGAGTGTGTGTGTGTGTGTGTGTGTGTGTGTGTGTGTGTGTGTGTGTGTGTGTGTATATATAAAATATATATAATATATATTATATATTATATTATATTAATTTATATATATATATATATATGCATATATATTGTGGTTTGTGTGTGTGTGTGTATATAGTATGTATATATATATATATATATATATATATATTATATATATATAATATATATATGTATATATATATATATATATTATATATATATATATATATGAATGATAGATATATTCGTGCGTGTGTGTATGTGTGTCAACAAAGAGAGAGAGACAGGGGGATAGCGAGAAAGGGGGGAGAGAGAGAATATTGAATAAGGACAAAGCAGGTTACCTGACCTTCTGACCTTCATCCCAAAGCGAACAGAGAGGACCTCATCTCCTGAAATACCCGAGGGTTGACTGGTGTGTTTTCGTAGCAGGTCCTGATTCGGGGGAATGCATTTGTTATAAACATGTGTGCATATGTGTATAGATATATGCATACATCTATCTATCTATGGTTATCTATCTATGTATCTATCTCTCTATCTATCTGTATATATATATATATATATATATATATATATATATATATATATATATATATATATATATATATATATATATATATATATACACACATGCACATATGTACAGAAATATAGATTCATGTATGTGTGTGTGTGTGGTATGTGTGTGTGTGTGTGTGTGCGTGTGTGTGTGTCCATCCATCCAGTTGTTCCATTAAATGAACATGTGCGACAAGTGAACTGAAATTAAAACTCACTTATTTTAAGCGGCTGAAAGGAGCTCGGGCGAAGCATACCGCTCACCTGTTGATCTGCACAAAGGAGTGTTATGTTTATAACTTTGAAAAGTTCGGAGGTTTTCATTAAATGTGTGAAAGTGTTTTGTCATACTGTTACAAGGATTATTGCTAATCAATGTTGATAATCAAAAGCAATGAATGTTATTCATATTATGAATATTTTAATTACGCATGTTGTTCTATATATCACTTTTTCATGATTTTTAGAATTCGTTAAATGCATTTCAGATGACAGTAGTAACGTCATACGGTGATGTGTAAAAATAGATTTTCAGATTTAGTGGTGAATACATATTAAGATAAATGAATGAGTGAATGAATAAACAAATAACAAATAAATAAATACACCATACCTAAAAACATAAGCCGAAACACAAACACATTATTCAAAGGAAAAATGGATGATGAAAGACCATTAAAATCACTTTCTAAAAATACTCGATTATACGCGATAGCTCGTCGCTCAGAATCACGCAGGGTTATGCATTTTCACAAGGCTGGTCTGCGCTTATGACTATGTTGAGTTTCAGTGTAAGCTTCTTTCAGTTGCAGTTGATTGCATTCGTGCTGATTCATCAATTAAACCTTGGAGTTGATCCAGCTTTTGTTGCGTTGGATTGTATTGGGTAATTGATTTGATAACTAGTGTGTAGAGCCCGTGGGGGATGTAGTGCGCTTATGTGTATATATATATATATATATATATATATATATATATATATATATATATATATATATATATATATATATATATATGTATATATATATATATATATATATATATATATATATATTATATGTGTGTGTATATATATATACCTGTATGAAAAGACACATTGTGTGTGCATAGATTGCCTTTATTATATATATATATATATATATATATATATATTATATAATATATATATATATTATAATATATTGTGTGTTGTGTGTGTGTGTGTGTGTGTGTGTGTGTGTGTGTGTGTGTTGTGTGTGTGTGTGTGTGTGTGTGTGTGTGTGTGTGCGTATGTGTGTGTGTGTGTGTGTGTGTGTGTGTGTGTGTGTGTGTGTGTGTGTATGTGTGTGTGTGTGTGTGTGTTCCCTACCTAGCTGTTTCAATTTTGGGAAAAGATGGTCCCGTTTGCTATCGTATTTATCATTTTTGGTACACACAACGATATTTCGAAGACACTTCCATGTTTCAATAATTCTGCTTAGGAAAACTGGATTTTTTTACATTTTTATCGCTTGAGTTTTGTCTAAATTTACTTTTCCTTTAACATAATTATCCCGTTTCCTTCTTTTTTCGGAAGCGCAAGTCCTATTTTCTGTAGTCTATCTTCGTAGCTCATATCTATTAGAGTAGCTGCCCATCTTGCGACTGCTCTTTCAACCTTTTATAGTTTGTTTATATCCCTTTTTTAAGTGTGGACTCCATGGTGGCTGGATTGATCTCCTTTACCATATATTCGCCCACATACACGAATGCCCTCTTCATGTTGATAATCGGTCTTAGTATATTATGGACCTTTTCACTTGTATGGTCATTTTGCTTTGTGAATATTGGATCAAGCATAGACGGTGTATCTAGCCCTCTTGCCCTTGCATGATGTTCCATTTGGAAAAGGCAATACTCATGTATGACTTCTGGAGATTTTACATTCCACGGATCTGGCTGCGCTCTGGGATTGAAACAGTTTTGCTATTAAAATCCTCTGTTACAAGAATTCCTTTGCACTGGTTTCCAACAGTTGTAGCACTTTTTCCGGGCTCTTTAACGTTTCTTGAATTAATTTCTGGCAATTTTCTTGTGGCCACACCAATGTCTGAGGTGGCATTGTACACTGTAGTTATTATGTTTTCTCCGTTTGTTTCGCCCGCAGTTGCCTAAAGGTCCACTATGGGGTCCTTTCTTTGTTGATATTGCTGCCCCTTTCAATTCCATTTGCCACATCTTTTCTCTGAGTCCTAATGTTACATCGCCTATGGAGGGACCCAGTTTGGATTCAGTAATGCGTATTTCATCTGGTTTGTTATTTTCAATTATCGTATCTTGTTCTAGTAACTTCCAAGATAAACCATCTTTATTGTATAAACTATTACTACATATCATTTCGATATTCCTTTTGGTTGGTTTGTCTGTCGCTACACTTTGCTCATGGGTGGCCAGAACTCTAGCTTTCTCTATTACATCAGTTACCATTTGCTTATTCTTGAATATCACTTAAAGGGCATTTCTTTCTCCTTTTCGAATAATCCCAACCTCCTGTAGGCTATGGTATTCTGCTCTGGGAATTCGGGATTTATGACCTCAAGAACATTAACAATCAATTTCTTGTCTTCGTTGCATCGATCGATCGATCTTCCACAACTGTTTCTTCATGTCTCAATAAGACTATGGCCTTGTTTACATCAGCCAAATCAGCAATGTTTCTTGCGTGTTGCCCAAGGTGCGAATGCAAGCAGTCTTTAGTTCTTGCTTTATGGCCTTGATGTTTTCTCCAAGTTTTTTTTACTGTCCCTTTACTTTTGATACGTCGGCATATGTCTTTTTTTTTGCTTTGTATGTGTGTGTTTGTGTGCGTGTGTGTGTGTTTGTGTGTGTGTGTTGTGTGTGTGTGTGTGTGTGTGTGTGTGTGTGTGTGTTTAGTGTGTGTGTGTGTGTGTGTGTGTGTGTGTGTGTGTGTGTGTGCATTTATGCAATATATATATATATATATAATAATATATATATATATATATATATATATATATATATATAATATACATAATATCACTTATCAAATATTTATGCAGTGTATATAAATATATATATATATATATATATATATAATATATATATATATATATATATATATATATATATATAAATATTTATACAATATATATATATACATTTATACAAATATTTATACAATATTATATATATAAATATATATACATATAAAGAGAGAGAGAGAGAATGAGGGAGAGAATCGTATATATGTAGCTTGAAAGACAGCAAGGTATTTTAATAGATGCATTATTAAATAGTTGGATATCTATTGTGCATGAATAGAGAGAGGGAGACTGTTTTAATTACATTGTTTTATAATGTTTTGTATATAATCACCATTTCTATTAAGAATGAGATGCACCGATTCGCATGAAAATATATACGCAAGGTACCCTAGGTCATCTTAAAGTGGTCAGCCAAGTAATATATATATAAAGCTATGCATTAATAATGTCAGTATTTATTGTCTCCATTAATTTTTAGCAATAAGTTATAATGTACAGCATATTTCTGTGAAGAGTACGTAATTTGTACATTTATATCTCTTATGGATATGCATTGAATTTAACAAGCATGTTAAGATCAATAATGAATGTTCGCCGATTTCACACGGTGAGTGCTTGTGTCTGTTGTGTATATGCGCGTGTGTGTGTGTGTGTGTGTGTGTGTGTGTGTGTGTGTGTGTGTGTGTGTTATGTACAGTGGTGAGTGCATTGCATTTTAAATTGAATGGTGTCACCAATACCATTACTTGCTTTAAGATGAAACGAGTTACAGTTACCGATACATTTTGGCTACTAGAATGAATTAGGTTTTATCATTATATAATTTTAAAGAACTTCACTGTTGCAAAAAATATAAGTAATATATACATGCATATATACATACATACATACATACATATATATATATATATATATATATATATATATATATATATATATATATATATATGTGTGTGTGTGTGTGTGTGTGTGTGTGTGTGTGTGTGTGTGTGTGTGTGAATATATATATAAAAGCAGGAACACTTGATGCGATGATGCAATAGCAACTCCCTGCCAAGGCGCAA
Organism: Penaeus monodon; assembly: GCF_015228065.2. Taxonomy (NCBI): domain Eukaryota; kingdom Metazoa; phylum Arthropoda; class Malacostraca; order Decapoda; family Penaeidae; genus Penaeus; species Penaeus monodon. The sequence goes on from NC_051389.1 coordinate 22,731,205, forward strand.
AACCGCGATTCCAACTGTCTGTCCGTTCAGTTGGAATCACGTTGCGTTCGTGTATTTGTTTTCGATGTTCTTCCGTGTTTTGCTGTAGTTTATGTTTGCCTGTATTATATTGTATTCCATCTGCCTGTTCATACCTACACGTGTTTTTCTTTCGTGAGTAAATAGCTAACCAAAAAATAATTATTTAACCTTCATCCCCCTATTCATTAGATATTGCAGTCTATATCAAAGATCATTATTAGAGGTGGGCGATACCACCGATCTTTTTCGATACTAAACCGAGTATTTTCAGCTCTAATAGTATCGAGTACCGATACCGAGTGCATTAGTCTAATATCGGTTATTTAGAGTACTTTGCTCAGAAAATAATTGCCTTCATTATACTGTCAGTTACCTTATACATTCCCCACGATGAAGCGACAGGTTTACTGAAGATAAAGCATCGTCGAATATTTCGTTCCTCCTCGTTTATCTCCGCGTCGGCCCCGCAGCACAGTGCCAGAGTGCCAGACTAAACAGCCAAATGGGTCTAGGTTCAGTACCCGAGTGTAGTATTTCTGGACACCTTTTTATCCCTTTGCTCAATAGAGCAATGTGCCTCTTTCGTCAGTTCTTGAACTAATACATCCACGATAAGGACATGGGTTTACTAAAAAAGATCCGATAGTCGACGTCCTCTTTTGAGATAATTCCCGCTCAAGTGCAAAGCACTAAAGATTCTGATTCCAGCCCTGATTATCTCTTAATAAGCTTTCTTATCATGTGTGTGCTCTGGGCATACAATGTTCCTTACAGTCTTAACATAACTAGAAATTAAATACGGGTATCATTTATATGGAAAAATACATCCTTGCAGTATATCTTCAAAAAAGCTCAATATTTCCTTATAATTGAGGTTACTTCCTTAACTTCAAAACATGACAGTGGACTTCAAGGCAATCCAGGACAGCATGAGGTTCAACGTGCTGATGGAGATAAAACTCGTCTCACCCAAATTAAATGTTTTTTTTAATATAACTGTTCTCAAAACAGGATCATATTTCATATATATTAGCGTTTTCTCGTCAGACTGAATGTGTGCCACGGACTGTAAAGGCTAAATATGCCAGGAAAGCATGGAGTTTTGTGTCTTGTGAAATATTATCATCATAAAATATAAATTATATTTAATATAATTATAAAAGATATATTTGATATCTATTATTATATATCGTAATATGATATATGTACCGAATATAAATATAATGATGAGTAAAGATAGAATATTATATCTAATATAATATACATATAATATATATATATATATATATATATATATATATATATATAATATATATATATAATATTATATTATATATATATATTATATATATATATATATATATATATATATATATATATATATATATATATATATATATATATATATATATATATATATATATATATATATATATAAATGACTGCCGCGATGGTCCAGTGGACTCGACCCTCGTGGTCCCGAGTTCAATTCCTCGCCGCAGCAGCCGTAAAAAATGCCTGCGCTTTGACTGCTGGCTCGAGCCCGAGAAGACAAAATATCGCCTTGAGAAGTCAAACGCTAACTCTTTTTGCCCTGGCAAAAGAGTTAGCGTTTCGAACCGCGGTTGATTAGGAAGGGCAAGGGTGGCACTGCCATATAACCTCAGTAGTGAATTGAGAGAGGCCTATGTTCGATACTTACGATACCTAAATAATATCGAAGTGAGAGTGAGGGAAAGACACCGAGGCCGGGGGTCTTTACATCAGCCCCAACCATACTGCAGGCCAGAGACGGGGGGGGGGGGGACGGGAAAAGGGAAGGGGAGAGGGGAAGAGGGTGAGAGGAAGGGGGGAGGGGGTAAGGAGTGGGAGAGAGAGAGGGAGGGAGGGGGAAAGGAGAAGGGGGAGGGAGAGAGAGGGAGGGGGAGGGAGAGAGAGGGAGGAGAAAAGGAGTGGGGGAGGGAGAGAGAGGAAGAGCGAAATTCTGTGGGATATTCATAGGTTCTTGAAATCCTCGAAAGCAATCAGGTCTGACTGCAATCTAGCATTTGGGGGCGGGAGGGGGGGGGTAAGGAAGGTTCCAGGTCAACGCTATGCACAGGTGAATTCTTGCTTGCTTGCTTGCTTTGTTGATTGGCTGATTTTGGGTGACTGATTTGCTTTATTTTTGCGGGGGGGGGGCTTGTTTACTTGCTTATTTGATTTTTTTATCACTGCCTGATTGCTGTTTCATTTTTTTTTGCTTGCTTGATTGCTTGGCTTGTATTTGCTTGATTAATTAAGTGTTTATCGGGACTGAATGATTGATTTTTGTTTTGATACATTAATCTAATTGCAGATTGCTTGATTGGCTACGTGGTTGTTTGTTTTGCATATTTTGTTTAATTATTCGCTTGATTTATTGGTTACTTGTTTATCTGTTTTCACGTTTCTTCCACTCTCTTTTTTCCCCTTTCTCTCTCTTCTCTTCTATTCTTTCTTATCGTCTCAAACTTTTCCACTTTGTCTCTCTTTTTCTCTCTCTCTCTTCCTCATTTTCCTCTCCCTCTCTCATTCATCTCACTTTCTTTCTTTTCAACCTTACCCCATTTCTTCTTTCCTTCCTGTTCCCCATTTCTCCCCCCCTCTGTTTTCCCAGTTGTCCCCTTCCCATTTATTCCTTTTTCTCTCTCCCTTTTCATCCTTCCTTCTTCTCCTCTCCCCTTCCCTTCACTTCTCTGTCCTTCCTTTCCCTTCTCTTTCTCTTCTTTCCCCCCCTTTCCTTCCCACCCTTCCATCTCTTTCCTTTTTTCCATTCACCTATCCTTACTTTTCTCCTCCTTTTTCTTCCCTCTTTCTACCTTTTTTCCTCTCCCTTTCCTCCCCTTTCTTCTCCTTTTCCCCTTTTCCTTCCCTCTCCTTCCCTTTGTCTTCCTTTTCCCTCCCTCGCCTTTTATCCCTTTCCTCCCCTTTCTCCCTTTTATCCTCCCCCTTTCCTCCCTCTCTTTATCCCTTTCCTCCTCTCCCCCTGTTCATTTGATGGCTTATCAATATTTCTCTCTGTCTGGCCCTTTGAACATCAAAGGAACTTTTGTCTCGAGTAAGATGAACAAGAGGGGAAATGTATGTGGTGGAGGGGGGAGGGGAAGGGGAGGGAAAGGGTTGATCGGAGGGGAGGAGGGGGAGATGAAATAGGAGGGAGGGGGATGGGGAGGAGGTGAGAGAGGGGAGGAGGGGGGATGAAATAGGAGGGAGGGGGATGGGTGGAGGTGAGGGAAGGAGGAGGGGGAGATGAAATAGGAGGGAGGGGGTGATGGGGGAGGAGGTGAGGGAGGGAGGGGATGGGGAGGAGGTGAGGAAGGGAGGAGGGAGGGGGGATGGGGAGGAGGTCCGAGGAGGAGGCCGAGGTCGAGGGCAGATGGAGCGCCGGATGGAAGGGGTAAGGGAGGGAGAGATAGTCGACGGGTAGGCAGAGACAGAGGCAAAGGCGGGAGCGAGGGCATTAGCTCAGTTTTTCTTCACTTCCTCAAAAAAAAGACCCGTTACCCCTCCCCCCCCTCTCCTCCCCAACTCGAACGACCCTCACCCTGCCCCCGCACCCATCCCCCTACACCCACCCACCCCCTCTTTTTTCCCGCCCTTCATTTCAAATTCCGGACGAGTGTACTTATCGCAGAGGGCGCGCAAATGAAAAGTAAAAACAAAGACAAAGAAATAAAAAAAAAACACGAAAAAATATCCTATCGGGGGAAAAATAAAGACAAAGAAATTTTAAAAAAACACGAAAAAATATCCTATCGGGGGAAAAATGGTAATAATGATTGCCTATAGCGAGTGGGAGTCTCTGTTGCTGTACGAAAACATAACACGAAATTCGAATTTTCTGTTGTATGTTTATTCCACATTGCTAACATAATAGCGATACTGAGAATAAACGCAATACTGTGAATTTGGAATTAACTTAATTATACAGAATTTAGATAAAAGACAAAAGTAGAATGAACGAGATAACAGCAATCTAGAATAAACGCAATTATAGGGACTCGATCAATTGTGACAGAATCGATAATAAAACAGAAATGATTTGCGAATGCGAATTTCCTTCTCTATAAAACGCCCTCTTATTTTCCCTCTCAATCGCCTCTCCTTTTTCCTCTATTCCTCACCCTCCTCCCCAACCCTTGCCTCTCCCTTCCCCTTTCATGTCCTTATACCACTACTGTCCCTACCCCCCCCCCCTTCCTCTCTCCTTCCCTCTGCCTCTTACCCCTCTTTCTTTCCATCCTCCTCACTTCTCTCTCTTCTCTTGTTCTATTTCGTTCCTTCTTTCTTTTCCATCCCTCCTTTCCATCCTCTCCTCTCTCATCCCTCCTTTCCTCTCCCTCTCCTCCCCTCTCCGTCCCTTCTTTCCT
>NC_051389.1:22740616-22744989 GCF_015228065.2 Penaeus monodon
GGAGGAGAGGAGGGGGAGAAAAACATGCATTATCGACTCAATTTGGAGCGTAAGAGCTTCCATTCATAAATAAGCTGTCGCGGTGGTCAGATTTTTCCTCCTCTCGCGTTCGTATAGACATGAATGCCCGGATGTGAATGAGGGAGCGCCGGGATCTCCCTTGAAAAACGTCTTTGCATTTTTTAGTCTCTTATCTCGCTCACCCCCCCCCCACCCACCTCTCTCTCTCTCTCTCTCTCTCTCTCTCTCTCTCTCTCTCTCTCTCTCTCTCTCTCTCTCTCTCTCTCTCTCTTTCTTTCTTTCTCTCTCTCTCATCTCCTTTTGCAGTAACACTATCTTTATCTATATCTCTATTTCTCTGTCTATGTATCTATCTATCTGTCTGTCTGTCTGTCTGTCTGTTTATCCATCAGTCTCATTCTCTCTTTGCTCCCATTATTCCCCTTCACTCCTTTCCCCTTTCCCCTTGTTTTTACTCTTTTTATTTTATTTTTTTTTTCGATATCTCCCTCAGCCTCCTCCTACCATTCCCTCCATCACCCTTTCCTCCCTGCTCCTCCCTTTTACCAACTTTTTTCACTATTTCATCCACTTTCCTACGTCTGTTATCAGCCCTCCTCCTCCCCTCACCTTACTCTTGTTGCCCCTCCCTCCACTCCCTCCCCAACTCCCTTCTCCCTCTCCCCCCCCTCCCTAACCATTACTCTCTCCACGCCCCCTCCATACCCTCCTCTCCCTCCCCCCCCATTTTCCTTTCCTTTATCCACCTTCCTCCCCAACTCCCCAACCACATACCCCCCCCCCCGGTCGCTCCCCCTCCCGATGCCCCATCTTTCCTCCTCCGCTGCCCAACCCCCACCTTCCACTCCCCCCTCCCCACCTACCCACCCACCCACCCCTCCTCTCCTCATCAGCCCGGGGGTCAAACGTGCACAAGACCACAACCACGGGAGTTTAATGAGCACTCCGATTTTCACCGCGGGAAGGGAAAAGAGTCTTGTTTTTTCCTTCAAGTTTAGCTCGAGCACTTTGTAATTAGTGCTGTCTGTGTGTGTGGGAGGAGGTGGAGAATGCGGGAAGCGAGGCTGATGAGCGAGGGTGAGAGCGGCAGAAATGTGGGGGGAGGGGAGAGAGAGAGAGAGAGGGGGGAGAGGGGAGAGAGAGAAGAGAGAGGACAGAGGAGAGAGAGATTTAGAGAGAGCGAGATTGAGAGAGAGAGAGAGAGAGAGAGGAGGGGGGGGAGAGGGAAGAGAGAGAGAAGAGAGAAGAGAGGAGAGAAGGAGAGAAAGAGAGGAGAGAGAAGAGAGAGAGAGAGAGAGAGAGAGGGACAGAAAGAGAGAGAGGAGAGGGGCAGAGAAAGAGAGAGAGAGGGGGGGGGGGGGAGGGGAAGGGGGGGGGGGGAGAGAAAGAGAGAGGAGGAGAAAAAGAGAGGAAAGGAGAGAGGAAAAGGGGGAGAGAGAGAGGAGGGGGGAAGAGAGAGGAGAGAGAGAAGAGAGAAAAGGGAAAAAGACAGGAAAAAGAGAGAAGAGAGAGAGAGGGAAAGATGAGAAGAAGAGGGGGAGAGAGAGAGAGAAAGGAGAGAAGAGGGGAAGAGAGAGAGAAAGACAGAGAAGGAAGAGAGGCGGAGAGAAAGGGAAAAGAGAGAAAGGAAGAGAGGAGAGAGAGAGGGGAGAGAGAGGAAAAGAGAGAGGGGAGAGAAAAGAGAGAGAAAAGAGAGAGAGAGGAAGAAAGGAGGAAAAGGAGAGGAGAGAGAGAGAGAGAGAGAGAAAAAAAGAGAGAGAAGAGGAGAGGAGGAGAGAGGGAAAAGAGGAGAAAGAAAGGGGGAGGAAGAAAAAAAAAAAAAAAAAAAAGGGGGGGGGGGGGGGGGGGGGGGGGGGGGGGGAGGGGGAGGAGGGGGAGAGAGGGGGGAGAGGGGGTGGGGGGGGGGGGGGAGGAGAGAGAGAGAGAGAGAGAGGAGAGAAAGAGAAAAGAGAGAGAAAGGAGAGAGAGGAGAGGAGAGAGAGGAGAGAGAAGAGAGAGAGAGGATGAGAAAAGAGAGAAGGAGAGAGAGAGGGAGAGAGAAAAAGGAAGACGAGAGAGAGAGAGGAGAAAGAGAAGAGAGAAAAGAGAGAGAAAGAAGAAAGGGACAGAGAGAGAGAGAGAGAGAGAGAGAGAGAGAGAGACAGACAGACAGACAGAGACGACAGAGACAGACAGAGACCTACATACAGTCACAGAAATAGATAAACAGACAGACAGTCACAGAGACAGAAAGGCAGCTGAACAGACAGAGATAAAGAGACGTGAATAGAATTCTTTGAAATATAAAAAGGAAACCGAAAAGGACGAAAAAGAAATATTCGTACCACAACCCTTGATATGTGTCGACCATACCGTATTTGTAAGTTACCATCACTTCCCCTTTCAGAGCACAGATGGAGAGGAGAAAGAACAAAAATATCTCCCTTTTCATGCGCTTGGAATCTTCTCTCCCATAAACCCGTGAAGTTCCTCCTTTCCTCTTCCCTCCTTCCCCTTCCCCCCCCCTTTCCCTCTCCTCCCCCTACTTCCCTCCCCTCCCTCTCCTGCCTCGCACTTTAAAAATGCCCTCATTCTTTCACCCCGAGGCAGGATAGCTAACCAATCCTTCCCCCTTCCCTCCTCCTCTTCCTCCCCTCCCTTTTCTCCTCCGCCTCCTCCTGCCCCCCCCCCTCCTTCTCCTCCTCCTTCCTTTCCCTCCTCCCTCCCCTCCTCCTCCTCTTCTCCCCTTCCGCTCTTCCCTCCTCCCTCTCCTCCTCCTCTTCTTCCTACTCCCCTCCTCCTCTCCTCCCCCCTCCTCCTTTCTCTCCCCTCCTACACTACTACTCTAAAACTCCCTATACGCTATACTCCTACTACTCATTTTCCTCCTCTTTTTCCCATCCCCCCACCCTTCCTCCTCCTTTCCCCTCCTCCCCCCCCCACCCCCCCCTCCGTTTTTTCCCCCTTCTCCTCCTCCCCTCCTCCCCCGCCTCATCCCCAATCTTTCCTCCTAGTCCTCCCCCCTCCCCCTCCACCCCCCCGCCTGCCCCTCCCTCTCTCCATCCCCCCCCCTCCCACTCCCCCCCTCCCTCTCCCCCTCCCCCCTTATCCCCCCACCCTCCTCCCCCACCTCTCATCCTCCCCCTCCCCCCCCCAACCTCCCCCCCATCCTCCCTCCTCACCTTCCAACTTCCCCATCTCCTCACCTTTTAATACCTTCCTCCCCCTCCTCTTCTTCTTCCTGCCTCCCTTCCCCTTTCTTTCCCTTTCTCTCCTCCAATCCCTCCTCACCCTCCTCCCCCTCCCCTACTCCTCATCCTCATCCTCCTTACTCCTGCTCCCTCCTTTCAATGTCCTCTCACTACTACTATTATAACTATACTACTTAAAAATACTCCTCCCCTCTCCTCTCCCTTTTCCTCATCCCTCTCTTCCTCATCTTCCTCCTCCTTTTCCCCCTTACCCGCTCCTTTTCCTTCCCCTTTCCTTTTCTCCTCTTCTTTCAACCTCCACCCTCCTCTTCTCTTTCTCCTCCTCTTTCCTTTTCCTCCTTTTCATTCCTCCCTTTCTTTCCTCCTCCTCTTCCTCCTCCCCCTCCTCCTTCACCTGCTTTTATTCCTCTTCCACTCCCCTCCCATCCTCCCCCAAAATTCTCTTCCCTTTTCTCCTCTTCCCCCTCCTCCTCATCTTTCCTCCTCCACCTCCTCTCCTCCTTCTCCTCCACCTCCTTCTCAACCTCCTTCTCCTTACCCCTCTTTCCCTCTCCTCCTCACCTAACTCCCCCCTCCCCACCCCGCCCAGCACCCCCAGCCCGGCCACTTCCAAATCGAATTACAGGCGGTTTTCAGCCCCTGGGAAAGCCTCATCAAAACATTAAAATAACCAATAGGAGAGAGGCCGGCCACTCCCGCCCCCAATATCCTTCGCTCAGCGTAGGACATTTAGTTAGCGAGCTCTGCTAAATCAGCAGAAGTGGGCGCCGGCGATCTGCTCGGACGGAGGGTCGCATTTCGCCGTCTTCGGAAAATGGATTTCACTCTTTTCCCTTTTTCTCTCTCTCCTCTGTTTCTCTCTTTCTCTCTTTTTTTTTTTTGCGGGAGGGGAAGGGGGAGAGAAGTGGATGGGTTTAAAAAGTCTTTGGTTTTCTTTCATGATTTCAAAAGATTTTTTTTCTTTACACCTCTTTGTTTGTTGTTTTTTAAATCGTAGTGGCTTTTATTTACGTTAATTAATCTAAAGGAGGGTTTAATGGATAATATAACCCCACATTCTACTATTAAAACCTTCAAAGGGAAAATAAAATAAAAACGGGAGAAGATAATAAATGAAATGACTATATTAGCAAAAAGAAAGAAAAAAAGAGGAAAAAAAAT
>NC_051389.1:22745089-22750089 GCF_015228065.2 Penaeus monodon
CTTTAAACCCCCAAAATCCCTCCCTTTTCCTCCTCTTCCTCCTCCCCCTTCCCGCCTCCTCCTCCTCTTCCTCCTCCTCCTCCTCCTCCCCCCCTCCTCTTCCTCCTCCTTCTCCTCCTCTTCCTCATCCTCATCCTCCTTCCTCCTCCTTCTCCTCCTCCTCCTCGTCCTCATCCTCTTCCTCCACCCCCCCTCCTCCTCCTCCTCCTCCTCCTCCTCCTCCTCCTCCTTCTCCTCCTCCTCCTCCTCCTTCTCCTCCTCCTCCTCCTCCTCCTCTTCCTCCTCCTTCTCCTCCTCCTCCTCCCCCCTCCTCCTCCTCCCCCCTCCTCCTCCCTCCTCCTCTTCCTCCTCCTTTTTCCTCTTCCTCCCCCTTCTCCTCCTCCTCCTCTGCTACTCCTCTTCCTCCTCTTCTTCCAACTTCTCCTCATCTTCTTCATCCTTCTAATACTCTCCTGCTCCTCCTCCATCTCCTCTTGCTCCTCATCCTCTCTTTCCTCCTTCTTCTCCTTCTCTTCTTCCTCCTCAGCCTCATCCTCCTCATCCTCCTGCTCCTCTTCCTCTTCTTCCTCATCCTCCTCTTCCTACTACTACTACTACTACTACTACTACTACTACTACTACTATTACTACAACTACTACTACTACTACTACTACTACTACTATTACTACTACTACTACTCCCTCCCCTTCTCCTTCTCCTCCTTTTCTCCTCATCCCTCTCTTCCTCATCTTCCTCCTCCTCTTCCTCCTCCTTACCCTCCTCCTTTTTCATCTCCTCTGCCTTCTCTTCCTCCTCCCCCTCCTCCTTCTCCTTCTTTTCTTCCTCTTCCACCTCCTCCTCCCACTCCTCCTCCACCTCCTCCTCCTCCTTCCTCCTCCACCTCCTCCTCAACCTCCTTCTCCTTACCCCCTCTTCTCCCTCTCCTCCTCACCTACTCCCCCCCTCCCCACCCCGCCCCAGCACCCCCCAGCCCGGCCACTTCCAAATCGAATTACAGGCGGTTGTCAGCCCGTGGGAACTGCCTCATCAAAACAATTAAATATAACCAACTAGGAGAGAGGCCGGCCACTCCTGCACCAATATCCTTCTGCTCAGCGTAGGACATTTAGTTAGCGAGCTCTGCTAACCTCAGCAGAAGTGGGCGCCGGCGATCTGCTCGGACGGAGGGTCGCATTTCGCCGTCTTCGGAAAATGGATTTCACTCTTTTCCCTTTTTCTTCTCTCTCTCTCTGTTTCTCTCTTTCTCTCTTTTCTTTTTTTTGCGGGAGGGAAGGGGGAGAGAAGATGGATGTTTAAAAAGTCTTGTGGTTTTCTTTCATGATTTCAAAAGATTTTTTTTCTTTACACCTCTTTTGTTTGTTGTTTTTTTTAAATCGTAGTGGCTTTGATTTACGTTAATTAATCTAAAGGAGGTTGAATGGATAATATAACCCGCATTTTATATTATCCTCAACAGAAAATAATAATCGTAGAAGATAAATAAATGATAATGACTACTATTAACAAAAGTAAAAGAAAAAAAGAGGAATAATAAAAAGGATGAGGAGGAGGAATAAGGAGGAAGAAGGGAAAGAGAAAGAGAAAGAGCAGAAGTAGGAAGAAGAGGGAGGTAGAGAATGAGGAAGAAGTAGGAGGAGGATGGAAACAAGAGGACGAGGAGGAAGGAAAAGAACAAGAGGGAGTTAGAGAGGGGAAGAAGAAAGAGGATGAGCTAAAGGATGAGAAAGAAGTAGGAAGGGGAATGGGGAAAAAGAGGAAGAGGAAGTAGCAAAAGAAGACGAGGGAAGAGGGAGAAAGGGAGAAAGAGGAGAAGGAAAAGGGGAAAGTACTCTCTCCCTACCCCCCTCCAAGTCCGGCTGAGCGTGTCCAAAGGCTCAGCAGACATCCCCCCCCCCGCGCCTCGCCTCCTAAGTTCCCATGTCGAGGCAGTTAGGAGGAAAATTCTCGGACAGCTCACTACCGCTTCTTTCAGCAAAGGGGAGGTTCTTCACTTAGCGGGATCTGTGGACCTCAGCAGATTTTACTCCTCCTCCTCCTCCTCCTCCTCCTCCCTACGCTCCTCCGTTTCCCTTTCTTGCTCTTCTCTCTCTCTCTCTCTCTCTCTCTCTCTCTCTCTCTCTCTCTCTCTCTCTCTCTCTCTCTCTCTCTCTCTCTCACTCTCCTTCTCCCAACTCTTCCCTTCACTTCCCTCCTCTTCTTCCCCTCACTCCTCCCCTCTTCTCCCCCATCACTCCCTTCCCCTTTCTCCCAACTCATCTCCCTCACCCTCGCCCCCTCTCATGGGCTATTGGAGGGGGGGGGGGTCATAGAGTCGTTGAAAGGGACGAGTATACAAGGGACGTTCTGTTGCCATTGCACATTGCTACGATGGCCTGCTGTCAGTCGTAGCAACTTGCAAAGGGTGAATAAGGTGAGGAAGAGATGCAACAAAGGATGAAAAGGGTAAGATAAGAGAGATAAGATGAGTCTCACCGGCAGATATAGATGCACGAGACAGAGTTGCGAAGAAAAAGACCGTCTGTTATTGTTGTTATCATTATTATCATTATTATTATCAATATTATAATTACTTTTGTTATTTTCAATATTATTATCATTTTCATTCATATTATCATTATCAACACCGCTCTTATTATTATCATTATCATCATTATCATCATTGTCATTATCAAAATTACTATTATTACTCTTGCTATTATCATTATTATTATTACTATTATCATTACTATGATTTTTTTTTTTTAGATTATTATTATCATAATTCTTATTTTTTAGTATTATTTTTATTGTATCATTATTATATCAGATCATTATCATTATCTTTATTATTATTATCATTATTATCATTAATATTATCATTATATCTATCCTCATTATTATTTCTATCAATTATTATCACTATCTGATCATTATCATTTTTATTTTTATAATATTGTAAAAATATCATTATCATTATGACTGTCATTATCATTATCCTTTCATCATTATCATAATTACTTTTATCATTATTATCATTAACATTTTCATCATTATTATCATTCTGAGAGCATGAGAAAGGGAAGAGCAAGCGCAAGGGAGGGAGGATGGATGAATGGATGGGTAGATAGATAGATAGGTAGGTAGGTAGATAGATACATAGATAGATAGGTAGGTAGGTAGGCAGTTAGATAGATAGATAGATAGATAGACAGATAGATAAACAGACGGATATATAGATGGATAGATGGGTAGATATATAGATAGATATAGAGGTTGATATATAGATAGAAGATAGATAGATAGGTCTCTAGGTAGGTAGGTAGATGGATAGGCAGATATATAGAGAGATAGATAGCTAGGTAGGTAGGCAGATAGATAGATAGATAAATAGATATATAGATAAATAAATAAATAAATAAATAAATAAATAAATAAATAAGCAGATAAACAGATAGATAGATGGATAGATAGGTAAATAGGTAAGTAGATAGATAGATTGATTGATTGACAGTTAGATTGATAGGCAGCCAGCTAGCTAGGTAGACAGAAGGACAGATAGATAGGTAGTTAGGTGGATCGATTGGTGGATTCATAGATAGACAGATAGATAGGCAGATAGATAGAGAGATTAATAGAAAGATAGATAGGTAGACAGATAAAGAGAGATAGTTAGAGAAGTAAACAAATAGATAAATAGGCAGGCAAACATACAGACAGAGAGGGAGGGGGAAGAGAGAGAGAGGGAGAGGGAGAGAGAGAGAGAAAGAGAGAGAGTGAGAGAGAGAGAGAGAGAGAGAGAGAGAATTAGATAGACTGATAAACAGACAACTAGATAGATAGATAGGCGTGCGTGAGTTTAAGAGAAAATGAGAAAGAGAAACAAACCAAAACAGTTAAATCGCAATATATACAGTAGATACACATGGGAATGAAAGTATATAAGCCCACACGAGAAGAATCATTAGCACACCGCTTAAGTGTCCTTTAGCACAGCAGCTGATCAACAGGCAATCACATTTAACACTGAACATTAATAATCAACTGTAGCATTTCCACACACCATTGGATCTCTATCTTGAATCGCAATTATACACAAATCACGGAATCTGTTGCTGGAGCCAATTAATATGCAGAACAGGCATGTGTCTGTGATTGCGTTACGATGTTCAAATCACTGAAACATTCTCATACTCTAAGTTAGGTTGAAATAGGATTTGTTTTCATAGTCTGTGTGTGTGATTCGGTTATAACTAGAAGGAGGAAAAGATTTCATTATGACCATCTTCATCATTATTAATATCAACATTATCATTATTGTTATTTTTACTATTTCATTATCACCTTTATCATTTTGTTACCAGAATGATGATCATGATAAATAGGAGAAGAAGATTAAAGAATAAGGATGAGGATGAGGAGGGGAAGAGGAAGAAGTAGGAGGGCGAAGGAGAAAGTGAAGGAAGAGAAGAGACTATACTGAAGAAGAAGAAGAAGAAGAAAAAAAAAATGAAGAGAAGAATGAAGAAGGAGAGGAAGAAGAAGAAGAAGAAGAAGAAGAAGAAGAAGAAGAAGGAAGAAAGGGAAGGAGAAGAAGAAGAAATATATAAACAGAGATAACTTCAACTGCCTCTGTACTCCCCAAACACATCTCCTTCAGCTAACAATTTGGAGCCTTTGGGCCAGTTCATGTTGGGACAACCATTTAGTATTTCGGGACCAAATAACGTGTATTTTTGGCAGGCATCGCAAGCCTAAATGCGAAGGCCTTTGATCTCTCATCCTGACCTGTCATCCGGTAAAATGAGTACGTAATTTTGTTTGCTGAGAGCCAACACTGGAGCCCTGTGTGTGTGTGTGTGTGTGTGTGTGTGTGTGTGTGTGTGTGTGTGTGTGGTGTGTGTGTGTGTGTGTGTGTGTGTGTGTGTGTGTGTGTGTGTGTGTGTGTGTGTGTGTGTGTGTGTGTGTGAATGGTAAATAAGGTTAATACGCTTGTATGGCTATGAAAGTGTTTGTGTATGCG
>NC_051389.1:22757589-22760089 GCF_015228065.2 Penaeus monodon
TTAAAAGCTTTTTGAAAATTTGCTTTCCCTTTCCCCGCTCCTTTTTTCGTTTCCCCCCAAAAACCTGGGGTTTGGACCAAAAACCTTTTCCTTTTTCCTCTACCGGGCGGGTTTGGGGGGGTTTGGGGGGTTGGTGTGTGGGTTTTGCCCCAAAAAAAACCCGCCCTGCAAAAGTTTTTAAAGCCCGAAAAATTTGTCCATTGTGCGTAAGCAAAGGAAAAGGGAAAACAGAAGCTTTTTTTCCCTTTTTTTTTCCAGGCCTCCAAAAGGCTGGAGCCCCCCGGTTAAGGTAAAAAATTTTCCCCTTTTTAATGAAAGTTTTGTCCGGGGGTTTCCCTGGGACCCCCCCCCCCACCTGCCCACCCCGTTCCCCTTTCCCAATTCCCTTCTTTTTTTCTCTGCCCCAAATGTATTTTTTTTTGGGGCCTATTTATCGGGTTTAGTATTTTGGATATTAGTTTTCCAATTTTGCTTTTTGGTTCCCCCAAAATTTTTAAACCCTTTTTGGGGGTTGTTGTATTTTTTTAATTGGAAAATTTGGGGCTTTTATTTTTTGTTTTGTTGCCTATAAAAATTTACCACTTACTCTCTTCTTTCCCCTTTTTCCTCTTCCCTTTTTTTTTAAAATGTCCTTTTCTCTCTTCTTCCCGCAATTCTTTTCTCTTGGGTTTCTTCCCTTCCTTTTCCTGCTTTCTCCCCTTCTTCCTAATTAATCTTTGCTCGTCCTTTTCCTCTTTTCCCCTCTCTTTCTCCTCCCTCTTACTTTTGTCCTTTTTCGGGCCTTTTTCTTCTTTTTTTCTCTCTTTCCCGCCCCCCCCTCCACCTTCCCTCTCCCTCTTTCCTCTCTCTCTTTTCCCCTCCCTTCTCTTTCTCTCTCTTTAAATTCTCTTTTCTTTTTCTTTTTGTTTTCCTTTCTCTATTTTCTTCTGTTTTGTCTTCTCTCCCTTCTCTTTCCCCTCGTGCCCCTTTTTAAAAAAAAATTTTTTTTTTTTTTCTTTCTTTTTTCTTTTCTTTTTTTTTCCTACCCTTTTTTCCTTCTTTTCCCCTCTCCCCTCTCTCTCTTTCTCTCTCTCCTCTCTCCTCCCCTCCCCAATCCTCTCTGCCCCTCTCCTTCTCTCTCTCTCTTTTCTCTCCCCTTCTTTCTCTCTCTCTCTCTTCCCCTCCTTTTCTCCCCTTCTCCCTCTCTCCCCTTCTCTCCTCCCCTTTCCCCCCTTTTTACCCTTCTTTCTTCTTCTTCTCTTCTCTCCCCTTCTCTCTTCCTTCTCTCCTCCCCTCTCTCTCTTTCTCTTCTCTCTTCTCTCCTCTCTTTTTCCCCCCGTGTTTCTCTCTTCTTCCTCTTTTCTCTCTTCTCTCTCTCTCTTTTTCCCCTCTCTCATGGGGCCCCTCTTCTCTCTCTCTCTCTTCTTTTTTCCCTCTTCTTTTTCCCCCTTTTTTTCCCCTTCCTCTCTTTCCTCTTTTCCCTTCTTTGGGTCCTTTCTTTCGCTCTCTCTTTTTCTCTTTTTCTCCTCTCTCTCTTTTCTCCTCTTACCCCTCTCTCTCTCCTCTCCCTCTTTTCTTTTTAACACATTTTCCCCTTCTTCTTCTTTTTCCTTCTCTTCTCTCCTCTCTCTCTCTCCCCTTCTCCTCTCTTTTCTCTCTCTCTCTCTTTCTCCTCTCTTTTCTCTCCCTCTCTCTTCCCCCCCAACCCCCCCCCCCCAAAAACCCCCCCCTCTCTTCATCCTCTCTCTCTCTCTCCCCTCTTTTCTCTCCTCCTCTCTCTTTTTTCTCCCCTTCCTTTTTTCCCCTTTTTTCCTCCCCTTTCTCTTCCCTTTCTCTCCCCTCTCTCCTCCTCTCTCTCCTCTCCCCTCTCTCCGCTCTTCTTCTCTCTCTCTTTCCTTTCTTTTTTCCTCTTTTCCTCTTTCCCTCTTTTCTCTCCTCTCTCTCTCTATCTCTCTCTCTCTTCTCTCCTCCTCTCTCTCTCTCTATCTTTCTCATCTCCCTTTTTCTCTCTTCCTCTCTCCTCTCCCCTCCCCTCCCCTCCTCTCTCTCCTCTCTCTCTCTTTTCCCCTCCTTTTCCTCTCTCCCTCTCTCTCTTCTTTTTTCTTTCTTTCTTTTTCCCCCTCTTTCTTTTTCCCTTTCCCCTCTCTCTCTCGTCCCCAAACCCATCTCTCTCCCCCTTCTTCCCTCTCTCTCACCCGTCTCTCCTCCCCATCTCTCTCTCCTCTCCTCTCTCTCTTTTTTTCTTTTTTTCTTTTTTCCTCTTTTTCTTTTTTCCCTCTCTCTCTCTTTCCCCCCCCCCCCCCCCTCTCTCTCTCTCTCTCCCCTTTTTCTTTTTTTCTTTTTTCCTCTTTTTCTTTTTCCCTCCTCTCTCTTCTCTCCCCTCTCTCTCTCCCCTCTCCTCTCTCCTCTCTTCTCTCTCTCTTCTTTCTTTTTTCTTTTTTCCTCTTTTTCTTTTCCCCCCCCCCTCTCTCTCTTTCCTCTCTCTCCCGTCTCCCTCTTCTCCCCTCCTCTCTCTCTCCCC
>NC_051389.1:22806116-22808616 GCF_015228065.2 Penaeus monodon
AATCCGAAAGTGTATCATTATATCATAATCGGAAGACCATAATATATAGTTTCGTATTTTCATTAAATAACCACTAATCTGGCGCTATTCTAATACTGTAGAGAAACATATATTCCGCCAATTGAGTTACACAGATCATATACAGAAAAGCCCGGATAATATACATGCACGATGACAAAGACAGAGAAATAGAACAATACACAGACAGTGTCATAATAATTAGTCAGAGTAACAGATTGATAAAGAGATAGAAAGGTAGATCTAAGCGTGCTCAGAGAAATAGATGGGCTTATGATAAGATAAATCAATAAACTGATAGATGTATATTGACACAGATAGATAGATACATATTTGCTAACTAGTCAGAAAGATAGAGAGCGATAGCTAAATGCTAAACACATTGGAAATATACCATATTCTATACTCCAGTAAAGTAAGTATGAATCAAGCTGCAGTTCTGATAAGCATTCTCACTTCACATGTAATAAATCACGTATATTGCAGTATATAAATTGCAACACATGCAATTCATTGCAGGTAACGTGGAAATGTTCATAAATCGCTAATGGAAAACACCTCCAGCTAAACTGTTCATTTTAAAAGCATTAGCAAAGCCTTTATTACGAATATATGGCATTTTGAAATATGAGTTCTTTTTCGTGGTGCTGTACACTGCAATATTAGGGATTTTATAGGGGATGTTAGGGACTCACAGAGGAATGTTACAGTAGGAGGTTACAATAAGATGTTTTAGATACGCACACACACACACACACACACACACACACACACACACACACACACACACACACACACACACACACACACACATAATAATATATATATATAATATATATATATATATATTATATTATATATATATATATATTGTATTATATATATATATATATAATATATATATATATATATATATATATATATATATAATATATTGTATGATAAACATAAAATAAGGAGTACTCATACAAATGTTGTACAAGCTTCAATATAATAGTAACATCAACAAGTAATAGTATAAGATGATATCATATATCTTAAAAAAAAATAGTAAATGATAATAGTAATAATGTTCATAATGATAAAATATCAATGATACTAATAATAATACTGAAAATCATAATAATAATAATAATAATAATAATAATAATAATAATAATAATAATAATAATACTACTGCTGCTATTCCTACTACTACTACTACGGATAATAATAATAATATAATACAATAATTAATCAATTTAATAATTAAAAATAACAAAATAATGTCAATAATAATAATGTAATAATATATATATAATAATATAGCGTATTATAATATAGTAATAATAACAACAATAATAATAATAATAATAGTAGTAGTAGTAGTAATAATAATAATAATGAGTAATGATAATGATAATAATGATGAAAATAATAGAAATAACAATGATAACAACAATGATAACAATGATGATATTAACAATAACAACAACAATCATAGGCGGCGGGGG
Source organism: Penaeus monodon (assembly GCF_015228065.2). Taxonomy (NCBI): domain Eukaryota; kingdom Metazoa; phylum Arthropoda; class Malacostraca; order Decapoda; family Penaeidae; genus Penaeus; species Penaeus monodon. Next base: position 22,807,628 of record NC_051389.1, read on the forward strand.
CGGTGGGGGGGGGGGGGGCAGAGGGGCGAGCGCCCCCCCAGAATGAAAACTGGAGGGGCGAAAGTATATCTCCGCCCCCCTAGAAATTGATGAAAAAATTGTGCTTTACATTTGGTTTTACACGTTCACGCAGACTAATAAAAATATACTATAATTATACTATATCTCATTTTACCAGAATGGGTATCACTCTTACAGTAGACATGAACTTGATTTATTAAAAGTACTGTATAGGTATAGTGGAGTACAGTATAGTAAAGGACATACTCTCCTGGGCTCATGAACGCCTAACTAGCGTAGCTCGAATGGACATGTAATCTATTTTTTAAGCAAATCGCCCCCTCCCCACCCCACCACAACAAAACACAGTTTCCACACGTAAATTGTGGAAGCCATATGGATGTATTACTTCTGGGTATTATTTATTTAACGCAGAACTGAATACACTGATGTGCTAAGTATATAATTATGTGAAAACTGTGTCATGCGCATGTTGTGTGAAAGGCGCTTTTTGTCTAAAAGATCATCAAACTATGCATTACTTCAAAAGCCGAAAAGTTTAGTTTTTAAATTACACAGTTTTTTATTATTTGTTTATTGGTATATTCAGAGTTACAGACCTACAGTTTCAGTATCAGAACATATATAGGAAAATATTAGTATGAAAACCTGTGAGTTATTCTCTATTAAATGTTGTGAAGGGAACTTACAAATGTAAAGAACAGTAAATAGAGTTTTATTTTGGAACTGACTGAATAATTTTTTTGTGCAGAATGTCATGTTTGCTATTATTTAAATATGTCTTAAGCTTTTGATTTTCCCCTCCCCCAAAGCAAAGACTCGCTTCGCCACCTATACCAGGTAATCCGAATCCCCCCCCCCCCCAAAGCAAAGACTCCCCTCGCCACCTATGACAGGTTATCATATTTGCTTTTTTTGAAAAATATCGAAATCTCTGAATTTTCACATTCGCCCCCCCAGTCATAGAC
>NC_051389.1:22813616-22818616 GCF_015228065.2 Penaeus monodon
TTAAATGAACCCCAATAAAAGGATAAACGAATACCTAAAAGGAGTCCCAATAAAGGCCAATGTGAAGCCAATTGAAAACTTAAATGAACCCAAAATGAAGTCCCTAAATGAACCCAATGGGAAGGAATAAACGTCACAACTGAACATTTCGAAGTTATAATAGGTTCGTTTCGGTTCATTGTAGTGCAAAGCGGGTTCGTTTCCCTCTCTCTCTCTCTCTCTCTCTCTCTCTCTCTCTCTCTCTCTCTCTCTCTCTCTCTCTCTCTCTCTCCTCTCCTCTCTTTTCTCTCTCTCACTCCTCTCTCTCTCTCATCTCTCTCACTCTCTCTCTCCTCTCATCCTCTCCTCTCATCTCTACCTCTCTCCTCTCATCTCTCCCTCTCTTCTCCTCTCTCTCTTCTCTCTCTCCTCTCTCTCTCTCACTCTCTCTCTCTCTCTCTTCCCTCTTCTCTCTCTCTCTCTCTCTCTCTCTCTCTCTCTCCCTCCTCTCTCTCTCTCTCCCTCTCCCTCTCTCTCCTCTCTCTCTCTCCTCTCTCTCTCTCCTCTCTCTACTCTCTCTATCTATCTATCTATCTATTTCTTTCCTCTCTCTCTCTCTCCTCTCTCTCTCTCTCTCTCTCTCCCTCTCTCTCCTCTCCTCTCTCTCTCTCTTCCTATCTATCTTCTTCTATCTTTCTTCTCTCTCTCTCTCCCCTCTCTCCTCCTCTCTCTCTCTCTCTCTCTCTCTCTCTCTTCTATTCTATCTATCTATCTATCTATCTAGTTATCTCTCTCTCTCTCCAGGGAAAAATGATCCTAATCGAAACTGTTGGTTCTTTTTTTACCTTTTATCTAATACTTTATTTGGGGTCATTTGGGTTTTTCTTAAGGACGCAGAAGAGGAATTCCGAAGGGGCTGTTGTGAGTGGTTTTGTGCGGCGTCATTTCCTCTTAGTTTTGATCTTTTTTAAATGAATGCGTCATGAAAGCACATGTCAGTGGCCACCAGCACTGAGTAAGCTGTTAAAATCGTGTTTCTTCTTCTTCTGCTCCTACTCCTTTTTCTTTCTTCTTTCCTCTATTCCTACTCCTTCTACTACTTCTTCTTTCTTTTCTTTTTTTCGTATTCTTATTCTTGTTATTCTTGTTTTTATTATCATTATTATTTCTATTATTGTTATTTTTATTATTATTATTATTATTATTATTATTATTATTATTATTATTATTATTGTTGTTGTTGTTGCTGTTGTTAATATTATTACTGTTATTATTAACATTAATATCTTTATTATTGATATTGTTATTGGTATTATCAATATTATTATTATCATCCTTCATTTTCTTCTCCTTTTTTTCTTCTATTCTACTGCTGCTCCTCCTTTTTCTTCTCCTCCTCCTCCGTTTTATGTGTGTAGTTGTGTGTGTGTGTGTGTGTGTGTGTGTGTAAATGTCACTGAAAGTTAGATTAGGCAAATCCATTATGGTGCAGATCTTTATCACATTGTCTTCCACCCCGTAAGTGCATTTTTTCATATTAAAGAGAATGAACACAACTGACGTTTCACTAAGTTAGAACCAATGTTTTTTTTTTAGATGTATATTACTTTGAAAATAAAACTAATATGGAAACACAACCACATCAACACATGACCCTGTTACAAATATACAAACACAAATGAAGGGTCTGGACAAAGCTGATCTTGCAGTACATTTCCTCTTTGTTCTAAGTATTACACATGCTGCTGTACTATAGAGTGTATTGGAAATAAGTGTGTGTGTGTCTATATATATATATATATATATATATATATATATATATATATATATATATATATATATATATGTGTGTGTGTGTGTGTGTGTGTGTGTGTGTGTGTGTGTGTGTGTGTGTGTGTGTGTGTATGTGTGCGTGTGTGTGCGTGTGTGAAGAGAGAGAGAGAGAGAGAGAAGGGGGAGGGCGGAGATACGCAGGGAGCCCATGTATTTTTGAGCGTAAGTTATAAAATATGCACATAATCAAGGGTTTTGGTCCTAATCCTCCTGAACCACCACATTGATTGATATGAACCGCACAATACGAAACCAATCAGATCGCACAAAGTTTGGCAATTAATGCAGGTATTCACATGGACAGTTCATGACGGTAAGCACACAAAAAGGACAACTTTTATTATTATTTTATTATCATTACTATTATTATTAATGTTATTCTTATTCTCATTCCTGTTATCATGATCATTACCGTTATTATCATTAGAATTGTTATTATTGTTATCATTAATTTTATCATCATTGTCATTATCTTCACTATTATCATTGTCATTATTGTCTTCATTATTATCAGTATTTGTATTCTTATTTTTATCATCATCTTTTGTTATCTTTATCATTATCGTTATTATTGTTGTCCCTATTATTATCATTTCTATTGTTACTATTATCTTCATTATCATTATCATTATTATTATCATTATCTTTCTTATTATTATAATTCTTATTGTAAATAATATCATCGTTATCACCATTATCATTATTACTACTATCATCATCGTTATTGTTGTTCTTGTTTTATCATCATTATCATTATCATTGTTAGTGTCATTAACATTATCATTACTATTATCATTAATATCTATTTTTATCTTTGTGACAAGAACATATAACTGCGTGGGTTAAAACATCAGATATGCATGGGAAAAACTAACGAGGTCTAATCGCCTTACCTGGCATTCTAAAAGTTAAATTGCGTGCCTTCCTTCGGCTGTTGAGGAGCGAGTGGCTGGACAACTCACAGGCGGGTCGAGGAGGCTGCGGGATGGAGGAACGTGGTTGTGGTGGGGGAGAAAGAGCCATTCAGCGGTGCTTCTAGGGGGGCTCGGGGGATTCTAGGGAAGAAATGGCCAATCTAGATGAACGATCGATTTCGGGAAATTCTAGCGCGAGGAAGAAACTAGGGGTTAGAAGACCGGGTTGTGGAGATTCAGAGGGAGAAATTGCCGATTCGAGATGAATATAGGGAGTACGGGTTTGGTTTCGGCAGACTCTAGGGGTAAAGGACGATCTAGGGAGAATCTAGATGTGAGTAGCGATCTAGGGAGGATCTACTGGAAAACTAGAAGTAAAGAAATATTGATCCTTCCACTGTTTAATATATGCAAAAAGTAAATCCTAGAATAATCATGGACTTTTAATGTATGGCTATGTTGTAGAATAGTGTATGTGTGTTTGTGAGTACGCATGTATATATCAGAGTTTGCAGTTGTATCCAGAATCCTTACCCACATTTAGAAATCCGTCATCCAAGCTCTTTTCATACCTTTTGTTCTTTTCTCCATATATATCGCTCTAAATAGGCCAATGACGCACAAAGATATTTATGTCCATACGTTAAACACACTTTGTAAAAAGACTGAAAAAAATTCCTCTACTTGATATGTCGACCTGGATTTATGGGGACATTTGTGAGAGGGAAGTGGGAAGGTGAACAACAATAGTTTTTTTTCCTAGTGACTGTACGAGAACACCAAATGAGCAAAGGACCTTCATTGATAATTCATTGCTGTAATCAGGAGGTGTTTAGGGAGAAGAAATCCCACTCTTGGTCGAAATTTATACAGTGGAAGGCGGTAAAGGCCATAGAGGGGTCTACGCCTATATATTTAGGATCTTTTGGGGGAGAGCGAGAGGCGGGGGGGGAAAATTCTGTCAAGCAACTCGGCTTAATTCTCAAGGTCTGTAGGGTAGCATTGGGAAAGGGGCGGGGGCGAGCAGCAAACACCATTTCAGCCATTCCCTCGGGAGTCATTCACACGCACATTCGTTCCCTGTGTTGTGTATTTTAACGTTAAAATTATGACGATGATGACGGCAAAACATTATTACAAGGAAATCAAGGGAATGTATGTCAAAAAAATCTTTCCTTCCCGCTGCCAAACAATAAGAAAAAAAATCATGAAAATGTAAAGAAACAATGAAAATAATAACTGAATTATCAGAATAAGTCATCAATCTTCTGGTAGTCATTGGGGGGGGGGGGGGGAGCCTCAAGAGAAAGTTTGTGTGTAAGAGCTTAAATCTACATCAGCCATATACACGACATGGTTTACAAAAAGATTTATAAGGTTTTTAGTAGATCGATGACAGGCAGGTACAGTTTAGTAAATCAATAGCAAGAGTGCAATTCAGAAATGTGTAAATGATGAACAAAAATAATTTAACGGAAAAAGGTGGACCAAATAAGGAGTGTTGTATAGAGAGGAATTATAAAGCTCTTTTCCATTAGCCCTCTAAGATCCCATCCCCTGATTTACATAGATTTAATATCAGTCAACAGTATTAATTCAAAAACATATCTTACCAGAAAATAATCTAAACATGATGTTTTCCAGGCTAAAAGAACGAGTTCCCCCTCTCTGTGAAGATCCCGCCATTTTCTTGCATGGTTACTCCCATTTTAACTTAATTCTTACATTATTCATGATATTTTTAACATACCTTTTAAACAATGCTATATCAACTCTATCGCTACTCAGTACCCTCCGGGTATACATGCAAGGTAAAAACACGTTAATAGGTTGAATGGATTTTCTGGTCTCACACACACACCACACACACACACACACACACACACACACACACACACACACACACACAACACACACACACACACACATATAATAATAATATATTATATATGATAACTATATATATATATATTCATGTGATAATTTTATAATAAATATACTAGCAAATCTTGTGATGTGTGGGTAGCATGATAATATATAAGATATAATATATATATATATATATAAATTATTTATATATAATATATATATATATATATCGATGGTACAAGTGGAAGAAAAGCTGATGAGTTTAGTGGCGAAGGCTGGTGGATGCACAGGCTGCGGTAAAATGAACTGTTATTGGATGATATATTTGTTTGTTGTTTTGTAGGCTTTCTGTCGAGTGGAAGCCCGAAATATCATCCACCCAAGCGGCGGATGGCGGCTTAGGGC
>NC_051389.1:22823616-22828616 GCF_015228065.2 Penaeus monodon
AAAAAAGAAATCACGAGTGCGAGGCAACAAGCAGTTCTAATCGATCACAATAAACATCATAGTGAATCAGATTGGGAACAAGAAATGGGTGGCAGGCAGAAAAAGTTAGAAGTGATAATTACAGTGTTAAAAATGTGCTGAATAGAGAAAAGTCCTGAGGCTGGTATCTTTCTAACTATAAGAAATAGTGGACAGGAATTAGAAATGGAAGACAGGAACATAGTTAGGATTAGGAAGAATATGAAGATTCTGATTATCGAATTTAACAAATTTTGTTGTAATATTGTGTTAACGGTTAATAGCTTATAAATGTACTAGAGTCATATATCAATAATGTGTTTTTAACAGTTAATGAGAATAAATAGGTTAGTTTATAAGTGTAATTAAATAATTCAGTGCTTTCTAAGATTGATAGCTCGGCGGAAGTGCGTAGATAGTGTCGAGTCCTGTTATTTTCCGACGGAGCGCAAGTTATTTTTTTTTTTTTTTTGTCTATCAGGTATCTTTTGTCATGATTATTACTTTTACTTGCTTGATGTTTGACTCAAATGTTCACATAGAAACATAACTTAATTTGTGTTTATTATAATTAACTATTTGTTTTTCTTATTATGGGCTCAAAGCCTGATAAAGCCTAACCTTAACATTGAACTTTTCTGTCATACCTACACGAGCCCTAACCTGTGTTCTTATGCACACAACACATTTAAGGCCACTCCTCCAGTGCTTAACTTTACACTCGTAATCCTATCGCTCTTCCTTCTCACACATGCTAGATCTTCCTTCCAAACCTGATCTATAATTATCCCAACGCCGTTTCTACCAAGAGGATTCGCTTCGCTGTACAGAAGTTTACAACCCGCGCCGATATCTCTCGACTTGTTTCCTTTCCATCTAGTCTCCTGTACACACAGCAACCCTATTCTTCTTATCTCTATCAGATCTTCCAGTTCCCGCCTCGGCCCTGCTAGACTACCAACATTTAGCGTTCCAACTCGAAGCTTCCGAACTATCTTCTTTCTCCACGCCCGTTCTTGACGCGTTAGCCTTTGCTCATTCTCCACATGAGTCAGGCGATGCCCCTGCGCGTCGCTTCGGGAGTATACCATAGCAGGTTCCGAGAGTACTTCTTGGGGACTATTGGTTTTAGCTGTTTGTTTTACAGCCGGATGCCCTTCTTGGCGCCAACCCTCCCCATTCATCTGGGCTTGGGACCAGAGTGGGACATTCCACTGTTTTTTTGTATGTCTTTTTTTATGTATTCCCCTAAGTAACTGAATGGTAATCGAACGAAAGACAAGAGCGGTATTGAGTGAGCTACCATGGCTCTATCTAGCTATCTTTATATATCTATCTGTCAGTCTCTCTACCTATCTATCTATCTATTCCCATGTATCTGTGTGCTACAAAACGTCTCTAGTCCTGTTTCCTTTATTAGAATATAGATCAAAATATAAATCGAAATATGTCGAAAGCATATTAAAAATGTTATAATATATATATATATATATATATATATATATATATATATATATATATATATATATATATATATATATATATATATATATTCAAATGTATAAAGATGAAAGTACGCACAAAAATATATCAAATATACAGATCAAAATATAGAAATATATAAAATATATATATAAATTATAGGAATTATATCAAACATCTAAAATGTATATTGAAGTATATGCAAATTAAATTAAAATATATATATTGAAATGTTGTGAGTACTAAACATTTTTTATCTATTTAGCATGGGCACTATCCACCAACCAGAGATCTTAATTCAACAATGTTTTATTGGTTTCCAATACCCTCTGAATACTTCGTCTTCTCTGCTCGCCTTATATTCCAAAAATCTGAAATTTGTAAATATTCTTAATATGTTTTTGCTTACAAACCCCTAACTGCGTGTGGACATCCATAGCAGTTTACAGTAAGCGTTATCAGTAATAGAATGGCACTAAAAGCTTGATAAATATCAGTGGACTATGTAACTTCAGCAAAATTTTCAGGATACAAATATCCATTACACAATACGTATATATAATACGCGCTTAGTGCAAAACTAGGTCATAGATGCACAGTGAGAATTAATAACGCTTATTGGACAATACTGTCAGAATATTACGCATATACCGTAGATATGATCATATCGGCTTCATACATACATACTTCCAAACACACACATGTATGATATGATCCCACTGCAATTATTGATATAAATTACAGTATATATATGATTGTATGTACATACAACACACACACACACACGCACGCACGCACGCACCACACACACACACACACACACACACACACACACACACACACACACACACACACACACACATATATATATATATATATATATATATATATATATATATATATATATATATATATATATATACATATATATATATATATATATATATATATATAGAGAGAGAGAGAGAGAGAGAGAGAGAGAGAGAGAAAATTAAAGCGTCTTTTATATGAGAGGATATTCCAATGGCCGTTATACATGTTAACATATCCACATAATTTTTATAGCATCCAGCTATATTCATTTTCATTTTGATGAGTTATGATGAATTATCGTGTTTTTGTTATCTCATCGTTACCTTTAAACACTTACAATACAGATGAAGCCAAGTGGGATAATAATAATAATAGTAATAATAATAATAATAATAATAATAATAATAATATAATAATAATAATAATAATAATAATAATAATAATAATAATAATAATAATAATAATAATAATAATAATAACAATAATAATAATAATAATAATGGTGATGATGGTGATCATGATTATAACAACAATAATAATGCTGCTGCTGCTGCTGCAGCTGATGATGATGATGATGATGATGATGTTAATGATAATAATAATAATAATAATAGTAATAATAATAATGATAATAATAATAAATATAATAATAATAATAATAATAATAATAATAATAATAACAACAAATAATGATAATAAAAACAACAACAATAATAGTGATGATGAAAATAATGATAATAATAATGATGAGGATGATGATGAAAACAATAATGATAATAACAATAACAATGATAATAATAGTAATAACAATAATAGTAATAATAATGATGTTGATAATACTGATGATGATGGCGCTGATGGTGATAATAAGAATAAAAACAATAATAACGTTCACTCAGAAATATAACCTGTAAACGGGAATCATGACATATGGTTCATACTTTTTTTCTTTTTTTTTCTTCATTTTCGCCAGTAAGTATTGGTAAACGCGTATCTTTGTTTTTAGTACAAAGTCTAGCCTGTTTATGTTTATGGTTGAGTAAATCTTCTTCACCTGGACACCCTCTCCTCTTTAGGTCTAGTAATCTTTTCCTCAGGTCCCTCTTTCTAGAAGATCTCTCCATCTGATCCTTTGCCATCCAGCTGATCGTCTTCTTTCTGCTGGATGCCCCTATGGTTCCTTGTCTGGATCTTCTTTTCCTCCTTCTCCTCTCGTTTTGTTCCCGAACTATCGCAGTCTTACTTCTCTTCAAGTTCTTCGGTATTGTAACAACGCCACTATGCCAGCTTTAGTTCTTTCGTCATCATTTCTACATCGCTCTCTTAGGGATATTCTAAAGATACACCCCCGAGTTTCAATTATACTCAGCAGCTGTTCTCTCTTCCGCAAAACCCACGTCTCTGAGTCCTTGTTATAACGGTGTATTACTTCAATTTGCATGGCCTTGTTATCTTCTTAACCAACGCCACGCTAACATCATTCCTCTTCACCCTACCTCTTTATCCTTTCCTCTTTATATCCTCTCCTCTCTTTATCCTCTTCGGGTCTTTTTTCTGTGGTTATTATGCCTCTTGGGTATTTGATCTTTTCCACTTGTTTCGAACGGTTGGGATGTGCGTCTTCTGTTATTACTTTTTTCTTCCTAGTACTAAATTCTGGTTTTCTGTATTGATTTGTATCGTCCTCTCTTGATATTATTCTGTCACACAACTATTCTCTGCAGATCTTACAGGGAGAATCGCATACATATACAAACAAAAACGCGCACACACATATTCACAAAAAGGCGACACAAGCACAACCAGACATACAGGAACAACCAGACACAAGCCTGCGAGAACACGCAAACTCTAATATTGATGAACAAGCGAAGATTTTTTTTTTGTCAACTGAAGAAGAAAACGTGACATGACTTGGTGACTATGGATTATCATAATGACAGAAATAAACATTCCGAATTTCAAATCATAATTTTCTTTCAGTGAATGTTGATTATCAAACACAGTGATATTTGCAGATATAAAAGTGGTGAGTCTTTTGTGTAAATAACAACTCATCCTTCCTTCTTTTCTCTCTCTCTCTCTCTCTCTCTCTCTCTCTCTCTCTCTCTCTCTCTCTCTCTCTTCTCTATCTATCTATCTATCTATCTTTATTTATCTCTGTCTTAAATTTATTTCTCTATATATCTCTAACCATCCCCATCTATCTCTCTATTTCTCTCTCTGTTTTTCTATCTGCTTACTTTTCGATCTATATCTCTATTTCTCGCATTCACATACAGAATCAATTACACATTCGTGCTCAAACCAAAATCCTGTGATTTCAGTGCCTGGTTCTCGTGAATCAACGTTTTCTAAAATGTTGCAAACCAAAAGTTACTGCGACTAAAGTTATGTGTAGACATATGTTAAAAATATATAAGAAAGCATCAAACGATCACCGTAGGCACTAGACTTCGCGCTCCGGCAAAGGCCAACATCTGTATCACATATATCCTGGTCCGACAGAGCCATAGTGTTTGCACTAGTTGTTCACTTGACAGTAAACCAACAGAGAAAAGTCTACAGGCATCACTGTGCCAGAAGGTGTGTGTGAAGGGGTTTGTGGGCCTTTGCTGCAGCATTCGCTCGAGTCGTTGCCGGTAAGCTGCTTAACATCTGCAAAGATCAATTCAGACAACAGATAG
>NC_051389.1:22836116-22838616 GCF_015228065.2 Penaeus monodon
ATAACAATGATAATAATATTAATAATGGTAATAATGATAATTATAATAATGATAAGAGTAATTGTAATGATGATGATTATAATGTTAATAATGATAATAAATGTATTGATTATAATATGATGATGGTGATGATAATAATATTGATGATGATAATGATAATGAGAGTAATAATAACAATGATGAAAAAAATGATGATAATTATAACAAAAATAAAAATAATGATAATGACAATGATAATAAAAATGATACTAATGATGATAATAGTAATGATAATACTGATGATAATTTTGATAATGACAATAATGATAATGATAATAATGGTAATGGTAATAAAAGTAACAATAATAGTGAAAATACTAATAATGATAATAATAATGGTAATGGTAATGAAAGTAATAATGATGATAATAATGATAATGGTAATGAAAATAATAATGATAACAATAACAAAAATAATATTAATAACAATAATAATAATTATAGCAATATAATAATAACAATAATGATACTACTACTACTACTACTACTACTACTAATAATAATAATAATAATAATAATAATGATGACAATATAGTGATAAAAAATAAAATAATAGCAATAATAATTATAATAACAATAATAATTATAATGGTAATGATAATAACAATATTAATAACAAAAAAGAAATAGCAATAATAATAATCGGGAAATTAATTATAATAATAATAATGATAATATTAGTAAAGATCGTTATATATATATATATATATATATATATATATATATATATATATATATATATATATATATATATATATATATATATATATATATGTTATATTATATATTATATATATATTTTTTTTTTTTTTTTTTTTTTTTTTTTTTTTTTTTTTTTTGTCGGTCGAATCTGTTTTCCTCATCTTATTCTGTTTTCCTTTTTTTCTTTCTTTGTTTTTTTAATAGTTTTTTTTTTTTTCTTTATAGCTGAATATCTTACTATATCCCCTCCTTATTTACCTTCCTTGATCAAACGTACTTTTTGTCTCATTCTCTCGCGCTTCTTCCCTTTCCCCTCACCTTACGAGCCAGGTTTTGGTCTTGAGGGTCAGGTACTCTATCTTAAAAGGTGATTATCATGTGGTAATGGTATTCATCACTCACTGTTATCACTATTATCACTATTACCGATATCATTTTCATTTTCATTTTGTCGCATTCAAGTTCAAAAACGTTGTTATTCGCAGTTTTATTTCCCGGTGCATTTGCCTTCTTCATTAAGCCTCTTTAGAAAATCATTGTAGCTAAAGATGACTTAAATTAACCTTTGATCTTCCCTCTTCGCCTCGCTATATTTTCGGTCAAAATTAACAAAGCAAACTCACGGAAGAAAGATACTAATATAGGATTTATTATTCCTAAAACCACTTTGATCTTCACATCCTTATAAATCTTCTTTGTTGTAACTGTGACCATAAAATAATATAATAGCTGGATGCTCTCACGGAAAACTTAGGAGAATAAAAATTTAAACTTCTAAAAATAATTTGAAGTCACAGTAAGTCCATTGTCAACAAAGGTATTGTTCTCAGACAAATAAAGATCTGCTCATTAACGGAACGTGGGTGAATAACGCTAGCTCTGCACACTCTAATAAAAATGATCGCAAAAATTTAGATAATTTGAAAGTCAATTAATCAATTTGCAAATGAATGTTGTAAGGGGACTTTACTGGAGCAGCAACGTATACACTTATGCATATGCACACTAACACAAGCTCACGTGCACACACACGCGCGCGCGTACACACACGCACGTGCACACACACACACCAGCAAAATGGTTGGTAACTGAATATCAAGCAGCGAATCTATTTTAAAGTGAAAATAATAAAAAGTAAAAACATCCCAAATCAGTGCCTATCAGGGTAAATCAGGTGATATCAAAATCATCCCCAGCAGGTGAATGTGCAACACTTGGCATTATCAAAAAGTGGTGTTAACATATATAAAAGAAAAACCGAAAAAAATAGATAAATAGATAAATAAAATAAAGACAAAAATCATGGAGCACAGATCTCTGTAGGAACCTAAAATAAAGTGCAAATTACATGTCTATCACAAACATTAAAGATAAAACGATTTTTTTGGTGAACCTATTCTCAATAATGCTTTGTACAGGGAATGAATCCTTTAAGTGAATCCCGAAATTTGTACGGAACTCGAGTCATTAGGAAAAGCCATGCCGTTTAATCACATACTGTCATTAATATTCTCCTCCTAATCCAAGAAACTACCACATAAACCATGAAATAAATAATCAAGTAACCAATAAACATACATCCCTTTCTACGGTGCCAATAAAAAAAAACTACAATCATATACTATAACAGCGAAAAAAATATGTACAATGCTTTTGACTTCAGGTGAAATATAAAACAAAACGAAAAGCCTAATATCAAAATTCATCGAATAATATGAAACCCATGAAGTCTATTCAAAGCCACGTCACCAAACAAGCG
>NC_051389.1:22843616-22848616 GCF_015228065.2 Penaeus monodon
AAGAAATATTCGCCTCACGATGTTAGACAAAAGTAACTCAACAATGCACTTGTCCTTTTTGTCACAAATGACCTTGTTCCATTTTTTGTCCTAGAGAGCTGTGATCTGATGCTATCTGCTGATCCTCGGTACCAGATACCGACTGTAAACAAACTACTTAGAACAGTTAGATGTTCTGTGAAAGCATAACTTGAGTGTGCACAGACTGTTAACCTCACGCTTGATATTTGAAATCTGTGGAATTACTGCTCATTTCATCCATGATTGGTGCTTGAAAATAGCTTCCATGACCGACACACAACACACATTATGGGAGAGTATGATGAAACTGTACAAATATTTGACATACGTTCAAAATATTTGGATGTACCTGCATCTTCAGCTCCTGTTGAAAGGCTTTTCAGCATTGCTGGAAAAGTGTTTAAGCCTGGCAGATGTTTTGCTGACAAAAACTTTGAAAGTGTGATGTTCATAAAGTGCAATGATAATGCACCCTAAGAAGCTCACTTGTGTGTATTTCTTATTTCAAATTAATTATTTATTTTCTTTACCTTCTTTAGGAGCAAAACTGGAATTAAAATCTATCAAATCTTATTTTGAATTTCATTTGCCACAAAAAAAATCTATTCTATTCTATGGTTACAAGCCTCATAATCCCACTTCCAGGTTGAAATATAATATAAAAGATAAGAATATTATAAATTTACTGTCCTCAAGTAATTTTGGACATTTAGTGAAGAATTTAGTTTTCTTCAACAATAATTTTCTTCAAATGGTATTATGTGTGTGTATGATAATAATAATAATAATAGTAATAATAATAATGATATCAGTGTAATGAATTATAAAAATAATGAGAATAATGATATTAATAATAATTATGATAACAATAATGATAATAATCATCATCATAATGATAATAATAAAAATCATAATTATAATAATAATATTCGTTTTCCACATAATTATTCCCGTTACAATTATGCGGGTAACGAGCGACAGGCCACAATCGACTCGTAGTGTGTCAGGTTATGTGTGATACATACATACCTTTTCTAATAGTAATAATAATAATGATAATAATGACTGATATTACAATAATAATAAATTATAATAATTATAATAATCGTGATATAATAAAAAAGTAATATTTTTATGATGATCATAATAACAATAGTAGTAATAATAAGTGATAATAACAGTAATGGTAATGGTAATGATCATGATATTATTAATGATAATGATAATAATTACAATAGTGATATATATAACACTTATGATAATGAGGATAATATTAATAATAATGATATTGATAACAATGATAATGATAACGTTAATGATAATGCCAATGATAATAATCACATTAGTAATAATGTTAATGATAATAATAAGGATGATACCAATGATCATTGTAATAGTAATGATAATGACAATAATAATAAGGATGGTTGTGACGAAGGTACTATGATACTTGAAAATATGATAAGAATAATATTAATGATGATGATAGTAATAACAATAACCATGGGGATAATTATACTAATTATGAAAATAGTGATAATGATTATTACAGTAATGATGAAAATTGTAGTTATATTTGGTATCATCATTGAAATAATGATAATAAACACCATTGTCATCTTGATGATGTAATTTATTATCATAAAATATTTCTCCTATAATAACCATATAATGATAATGTGTGTGTGTGTGTGTGTGTGTGTGTGTGTGTGTGTGTGTGTGTGTGTGTGTGTGTGTGTGTGTGTGTGTGTGTGTGTACATGTATATGCATGTATGCATGCACACACACATACTCATATATGTGTGTGTGTGGTGTATATATTACGAAAGAGGTGAAAACTCTTTGTTGTTTGTAACAAAGAGCGTGGTTGGTAGAACAGAAACGAATTAAGGCATTTGCTTTCAGTGATTCTATAAAAAAAAAAAAAAAATGTGATAGATAACCATAGAAAGATTGATTTCATCTTTATAAAAATATGCAAGTGTGAGTTAACAGTTAAAAGGGGTGGGGAATGCTGCCTCGTCTTCATTGATGGTGTCATTTCAATAAACAAACAGTTCTAGGAAATAGCAATACATGAACTACATTCTTTGTAATCACTTATTTAAAGAAAAACATTTTTCTTAAATAGGATTTTTTAAAAATTAAGCTTATTTCCGTTCTGCTAATGTTTTTTTCTTTCTTTCTTTCTTTCCTGCAACCAATCTGGGGTTTTCGCTTCACATTCATAAAAATGCTACAAATGCTCAATAGTGAATGAGAGAGGCCAATATCATGCAGTGGACTGAATGGCTGTTAAAAAAAAAGAAAAAGAGGAAAAAATATATATATGTATATATATATGTGTGTGTGTGTGTGTGTGTGTGTGTGTGTGTGTGTGTGTGTGTGTGTGTGTGTATACATTATGCATGTGTTTGTGTGTGTGTATATGTATATGTGTGTGTGTGTGTGTGTGTGTGTGTGTGTGTGTGTGTGCATATATATAATTCTGTATGTGTGCGTATTCATGTTTTGTGTATGTGTGTGTTTTATGTGTGTTAAGCTCTCTACCGAAGGTGAACGATATCCTACATTTTGTCTTTTATCAATGCGGGTATGTAATTAACCTTCTTTAATCCATCCTTGAGAAGAAACATTTCCAGAATCCATGATAGATTAGATAATTTCTCCTCTTTCTGCTTCATGTACTTATGACCTAAAGCAGTGGTTCTGAACTTTTTCACTACCACGCCACCTCTAGGGATTTGCCCTTCCTTCCACGTCGCAGATGCATCTATGAATAAAAGTCCCACACAGATTTGTAAGAAAATTAAAAACGGTCTTTTTAGTTCTTTTATTGAGTATAAATCAGTCACAATTCACCAATAAACTTACAGTTGCTTACTTTTTTGTAAAAATAGCAACTGAGGTAAAGCATACCTCAACAGCCTTATCTGACTAAATATGAGAGAAGAGCAGTTATTGCCACGGACAGCTGTAGAGAATTTTTTTTTTTTTTCATAAACTACTGATTATTTGGTCATACTCTCGTTAATAGAATAATATAATTAGAGAAATTTGTGTTTTTCCCAAGGGCTCGCACCCTTCTTGGAAATTACTAGCGACCCTCTGGGGGATACGCCCCTACAATTAAGAACCACTGATCTAAAGACTATATTTTACGATTTCGCTCTGTTGTGAATGTGAATGTGCTGTTTAGGCTGTAGAAGTTTCATCCACAGGCGGGGGAAAAGTGTATGAAAATGTGCTTTAGCAAGCCAGGCGTCCAAATTCGATTCTGAGATGACTTATGGTGAGAAAGTCTGCCACTTGATTTCTTTCTTCTTTTACTTCCGTGCTCAAACGCGTGTGTGTGTGTGTGTGTGTGTGTGCATCCATATTATGTGGGGTGTAGGGGGTGTTTGTGTGCGTCTGTGTGTTTATGAGTGTGTGTGTATGTCTGTTGGGGGGGGGTTATTATGTGTTACTTCGTGTGTGTGTGTTTATGTGTACGAGTGCGTGTGTGGATGGTGTGTTAGATTGCCTTTCAGCTTTTATTAGAGGAGATAGTGTTCAGAGTGTATTTACTGAATTATTTACCAAGCCATTATTTAAAATGATACGTAGTCGTACACATTCGGGATATATGAGACATGCCACGACTTTTAACAGAGTGGCATCTAGTGAATACTATGAATCACTGCTTTAGCTTCTTTATGAGATTAGACCCATCATGGAAAATTAATTAATTACCTATAACACAAATGATGTTTCTTGTCGACGCCCTAACTTTGTTAAAGAAAGAAAAGAACTCGATGTCAAAGTAGAAGTCAGACTCTAAAAAATATGAATGAGATGACCGCACAGAGTACAGCACCGTCACTAAACCTGATGAGTATCATCAAAACAACTTCGATACCTTTTAGATCTATATATAGTGATAATTCAAGAGAACGAGTTTTTTACCCTTGCTAAAAAATATAGAGGCTTACATTAAAGGCGCTTTATATGTTGCAACTATGAATATATTTCTAGCAAGATTCCCATTCAGTCAAATTGGCAACATGGGTTAATATGTCTGTTACACAGTGTCTTAGCATTTCCATGAAGCTTCTGCAGAAACAGATGGTAAAAGTGTGAACATACTGTTGGGATACTTTATGTGGGGTGTTTATAAACTTTGCATTAGAATTTTCTTCTCAGATAATGATGAAGACATAAGTTATTTGGGAGATTTTGCATTCTTGATATCCAGTAATATGTATATATGTGTATGTATATATATGTGTGTGTGTGAGAGAGAGAGAGAGAGAGAGAGAGAGAGAGAGAGAGAGAGAGAGAGAGAGAGAGAGAGAGAGAGAGAGAGAGAGAGAAAGAGAGAGAGAGAGTGAGAGAGAGAGAGAGAGAGGCCTGTGGGGCAAAGCCTAACGGAACCCCACAGGCGGATGTTGGGCCCTTTATTTGGGGCAGCGTAGCAGGGGTGGCAGAGGTGGCGTCCACCCGGGAGCGACCGCCTGAGGCTTAACCTGAGGCGATTTATCCGGGTAGGCGCTTGTAACATCCGGTCCTTGCGGCAGGACGAGCGGTTACCTCCGCTATCGAGGGAACTGAAGTGGTTGGGAGTTGAGATGGCTGCCCTCTCGGAGGTGAGAAGACCTGGCAGCGGCACAATTAGTATGGGTGGGTACACCTGGTTCCTGGCATCAGGGCTCCTGGACATGGTAAAGCGATATGGGTACTGTGGCATGGAGATCAACCACATTCTTGTCAGCACTCGATAGAGGATCTTTCAGAATTGTAAGGTTTGCCAGAGTGCCGAGTTTTGTGGCACTGAGCATAGTCTAGTAGAGTCCATTGACGAACACCCGAGGGCAAGGCAGTATTTCATCTCCCTGGAGACATTGGAAGCCACTGAAGCATGTCACATGGCTTGGCTGAATGGCAATCAGGACTTGCATCACTTCTTGGTGTGTAGGGCTTGGAGAAGGGACAAGAAATA
>NC_051389.1:22886116-22888616 GCF_015228065.2 Penaeus monodon
TCGTATGTGTATTAGTTTTTCCTCAAGTAGATTCGCTAAGGAACAGCCAACCGCCAGTACAGTACATAACTGTAGGGTAGGTAGGTCTAAACATTTAACATAAAGCAACGAATAGAATCAGCCACTCGACAGAAGATCCGCCAGATAAACTAGGCATTAACAAAGCGTAATTCAAGCGATGGCACCTCAATCAAGTGCCAGACGCTGACCCTGCAACCCGCGGTCGCCTCCTTCCCTCAACCCCTCTGCTGCAAACCGATATTTATGCACATTATAACGAATAGGCTCATTATAATGGAGTGCGTATGTGCGCTCATGCAGACGCTGTTCAAACGTTTGTGCACGAGTATGAGGTGTAAGCGTGTTTGTGTATACATGTTCATGTGAGCATTATGCAAGAGAAGAATATATACGTAGATGTGTATATCTGTGCGTATGAGTGTGTGTGTGTGTGTGTGTGTGTGTGTGTGTGTGTGTGTGTGTGTGTGTGTGTGTGTGTGTGTGTGTGTGTGTGTGTGTGTGTGTGTGTGATATAATATAATATAATATAATATATATATATATATATATATATATATATATATAATTGTATATATATAGTTATATATTTACATGTATATATGTGTATATGGTGTGTGTATATATACGTATGTATGTGTATGTATATGTGTATGTATATGTGTATATATGTGTATGTGTATGTGTATATCTGTATGTGTATATGTATATGTGCATATATATATATATATATATATATATATATATATATAATCATAAGTATATGTACAGGCTATGTGTACATGTGTGTGTTCACATATATGTGGGTGTGTATACACATATGTATGCACATATGATGTGCGCATATATATATATATATATATATATATATATATAATATATATATATATGTGTGTGTGTGTGTGTGTGTGTGTGTGTGTGTGTGTGTGTGTGTGTGTGTGTGTGTGTGTGTGTGTGTGTGTGTGTGTGTGTGTGTGTGTGTGTGTGTGTGTGTGTGTGTGTGTGTGTGTGTGTGTGTGTGTGCATGTGTGTGTGTGTGCATGTGCATGTGTGTAGATGTGTATAATGTAGGAGTATGTATGCATATCATATGCACAGGAGCATATGTAAAGGTGTATGCTTGCATGTGCACGAAAATGAACAGGACATTTGCGGATGAACAACTATGTCTGCACTAGGCGTACATACACATACATGAAATCAGTGTATAAAACATAATCACACATATATATGTACTTCTAATACTCACGCCCATGCTCACGGGAGTATACCCTGATGCAGTGTACGGGCCGTACATTGCTGCTCATAAGTCTACATTAGACAGGGCCAACCCTGCTGGAGGGGCTTATCAGTGGCATCCCAGCTAAACTACTCCCCCTCCCACCAAGATACACCTAAGCCAGTAGGTGGGAGTAACTCTACCTCTTAATAAAAAACCATGACTGCACAAACAGCAACGGCCCTCATTCCCCGGAGGTGAAGGGGCCCCTGTTTACGGCGGCGATAAGGATCGCTCCGGAGCAGAGCAGTTAAAAACATGCCACCCCACGTTGATGAACCTTTGCACATATAATATAAGGACAATGAGAACTGAAACCGAATTACTAGCATTACTTGAGGAACTCGCTTTCATTAAATGGGGATGTTGTAGGACTCTGTGAAGTAGAAGACAAGGCGAAGAACTGAAGATACTAAATGATGGACACCTGCTCTATTGGAGAGGTAAACCCCAGGGTAAGAAGCAGGAATTAGGGGTAGGAGTCTTAGTTCGCAAACGTCTAGAAAAGAATATTGTGGAATTCTATAGTATAAGTGGAAGAGTGGCTTCAGTAACAATAAAACCAAACAATAAGTATAACTTAAAGATTGTTTAAGTCTATGCTCCAACCTGCAGCCACAGCAAAGAAGAAATAGAGTGCTTCCATGGAGTTGTTCATTTAGCCAGCGAGAGAGTAAAAACCCATTTCACAATAATTATGGGAGATTTTAACGGCAAAATAAGTAAAAAGACAGGAGAAACCATAGAGGGGAATCACGGAATAGGCACTAGAAATGAGAGGGGACAAATGCTAATCGATTTTGCAGAGGCTCGATCAATATCATGAATACATTCTTCAAAAAAGACTAAAAAAAAGACATGGTCGCCATCTGACATCAAAAATTAAATCTACTTCATAATTTCAAATATGCGCAATATAGTAAAAAATATGGGAGTCATTACTAGAGTAACTGTTGGCGGCGACGAAGATCTCAACATTGACCAAATCAACAATCATTTCAATGACATTATAAAGGAAGCTGCACTTGAAGCAGAACGTCAAGCAAAGCTCCAGCAAGCTCTCGGTAGAAACTAAACAGCTTATGCAAGAACGTTGGGTCATGAAAGTATCATCAAACAGGGACAAAATGGAATTAGCTGAACTAATAAAGACTATAAATAAAATAAAGATAGGAGATGTACGGAAATACAATACTCAAATAA
>NC_051389.1:22906116-22908616 GCF_015228065.2 Penaeus monodon
GTCGTTCGGTGCATTAGTCTACATGCAAAAGAATTTAACGTTTTTTTATATATATACAAAGGTTTATAGTATTAGGCTATTATTTAGAATAGCTGTGTTAGTTTTGTGTTATCAGAGTTTCAGTCCTGCAGTCGGACATAAAACAAAACCAAATGAAAAAATATAAAGGTGTGTTTGTGGTGAGAGGAGAGAGAGAGAAAGAGAGAGAGAGTGAGAGAGAGAGAGAGAGAGAGAGAGAGAGAGAGAGAGAGAGAGAGACTGTATATCTGATGATCATATATATAATATATTGGTGCATTTGTGCCTATCAAAATCGATAGACAATGAAATATTTCCGCTTTTCATTTTCTCCTTATTTTTCCTCTTGGCTTGGGGATAGAAGACATCGCCTCTTCTTTTTTGTTCCTTCTTTTTTAAGCGAAACTTGGCAGTGTCATCAGAACGCGAAAACTTTCTCAGTTTCCCAATTTTCTCGTGTGAGTTTATATCCTACGGTGAACTTGAGTGCAAACTTCACTTCTGTTTTTGTTTTTCCTTTTTTTTATTCTCACCCTTTTTGCGTGCGTATTTTGTCATTATTGGTTATTACAAAGACAAAGGGTTGTGGGAGAGTCGGTCATATTAATTTTCGTAATGGCTTTATGCAGATATGTGTATATTGGGAATGATGATTCGAATCTGAGAATGGGATATTAGTTCTAATTATAATCATAGTATCGGTGGTATTCACGATATCACGTTTAACTGTTTAATCATGCACACAATACACTTCCTATTACTTATTAAGAACATGCATGTGGTCTATTCAGCCGCCAAATACACATTTCTTTGAATTTCCATTTCCGAGTTTATAGCATTATGTGTTTTTTGAAGACGTGACGGCTTGTCATTCATGGCCAGACTCTCTTTAAACATGTAATGCCCTGTCATATCCGCTAAGTCAAAATGATAGGCATGCACATCTCACTGTCACACACAAGCAAAATCATGCTCATGTAAATTCGTTCATAATAAATGGAGAACTGAAATGCAATGTCCGAAGTGTGTTAATTTTATGTCGAGGACTTATTTGAACACTTGGTAATCATCTTCAGAAGTTTTTCGAAATTAGCCTTCAAGCAGGTACATCTGCATACTGTCGTATCAGACGAATTAAAGGTTCAATTTTTTTTCCGTTTTAGGAAATTAACAAGCTACGCACTGATCTCAAAAAACAATTTCCATGTTGTTGTGTATACATAATGTAATGTTTATGTGCTATTATTATCATTACGACGACTGCTGCCACTATGACAATTGCTATTCCTACGACTGCTGGCATTACTACTACTGCCATCATCATTTTTATCAACATTATGAATTATTTGATTATCATTATCATTATCATTACCATCATTATTAGCATTATCATACTGTTACCTTTGTTACTAGTAATTTTATTCCTATTGTCTTTATAACTATAATAATTTCTGGTGATTCTTTTATTGTCGTTAGAATTATCATTATCTTGATTGTTATGTAAATGCTTATTACAATATTTATACGTGGTCTCAATTATATTCAAGTGAAAAATACAGAAACAGTTAGCAAAATGGCTAAGACATTCAATGTGATATGCGATACAAGTCCGCTGATAGCAATAGAGAGTAAATGAAACATGGCAGTCTGTGTACGTAGAGTTTCTTCTACAAGAGTGACGGAATGGAGTGTTATACTTGTAAAGATTTTATGTAGTGCCATTACAAATATTTACATTACAAATAGCAGGTATTGCCATCACGAAAACCTACGCAGGATGATTGTAATAATGCATCATTATCATTAATATGGATAAAAAAGGTTGAGTTCTGTCAGTAACCAAATTCGGACAGTTCTTTTATTTCCATCTAATAAAGGCAAGGGGGATACAGCTCACACCGGAGATGGGAAAAATAGTACATTGCCAGATACTGATCTTACGGTATTCAAAGCAGAGTAACAGAAAAATTCTAATCTGCTAAACATTTGCTGTTTTATTTCTTTTTTTATTCGTATATCGTTACTGTTGTTTATCATTTATGATTATCATTTTCTATTTTTTATGACATTTGATATACCTAATAATTCTATCATAGTTGTCATTATATAATCATTGTCAGTATTGTCATTATCATTACTATTATGAATATTATTGTTATTATTATCATCATTATTATTATTATTATTATTATTATTATTATCATTATTATTATTATTATTATTATTATTATTATTATTATTATTATTATTATTATTATTATTATTATTATTATTATTATTATTATTATTATTATCATTATTAGTGTGGGGACGCGGTGGCCGAATGGTTAGAGCGTCGGACTCAAGACTGTCACGACGGTAATCTGAGTTCGAGGGTTCGAGTCACCGGCCGGCGCGTTGTTTCCCTTCGGCAAGGAACTTCACCTCGATTGCCTGCCTAGCCACTGGGTGGCCAAGCCAGCCCAAGTCAGTGCCGGGTAAA
>NC_051389.1:22913616-22916116 GCF_015228065.2 Penaeus monodon
TAAATAGTCTAATAGATCTACGTTCCGACGTACGATGGTAAGTATAGAGTAAAAAAGTTATTCGTTCAATCGGCAACTTTTATTTGAGTCGGTGTCAGCCCGTATTTATGTCCGTTCATATATGCACGACTAGGGTTTTAGAGCAGAATGAATTGATTATGGATTTTCTCATCTCTTTTCAGTTCACTTCATTTCGTTCGGTAATTTAAACATAGGAATCCCCGTCGATGAAGTTTTACATAGTCTGACACGCTTAAGCTATACATGGTTACCTCAGTGTATCAGAAGTTTGTAGCGAATTCGAAATTCAGATTAAATAGAATCGTGGATTGTGCGGTGCATATCTGAGCCAGGAAGCTTTACATTGCGAGAAGTTTGCCAAGAATTTTTCATGTCACCGTTTACTAATGCGTGCATTCCGTCTATATCATTAAATGTTGATTTCAGCATTAAACGTGAAGTTCGATTTGGTAGTTGAAATAATTTTGTATTTATATTATGGCTGTTTATCACATTGTTAAAATGAACGTTAATCTTCGTGTTTGTGATTCTTTCTTTGTGTGAGCTCACTCTCACTTTCATTCCCTCGCCCTCACATTTACACACACCCACTCATCCACGCAGAACAAAAGACACTGAAACCTTCCATTAATAGGGTTTGTTGTTGTCGTAGTTGTAGTCATAAAGATAGATGTCGTATCTCTTTTGCCCACGATTTTGCCAGTCGTGAAGAGTGAATAGTACATAAAGCACATTTCTTATTTTACATACATTTCTTTCTCTACGTGACGACAAGTGGTTCAAGTAGATCCTCGCGGATTTTCGTTGTCGTTTCCCTTATCTACTCTCATATCTATCAGAGACATTTTATAGCTCAAGCAGGTCCTTGCAGACCGCTGCTTTTGTCTCCCTTCCCTATTTTCTTCTCTATCTTTGTGAAAAAATACAAAACGGAAGAAGGCTGTATATCTATATAAAAACGAGTAGTATTCACTTAATACCCACCTCTCTCTGTTTATTTTTCTTTTTTCTTTTACTACCTTGGCCTTTGCTGTATGATTTGGCTCACTCAACTGGACATGGCAGTTGGACCGAGGGTATCTGACAAGGTACCGAAGGAGGCACCTGCTGCAAATATGGTCGCCTTAGGATGCCGTGGGAAAGACGTCACCGGAAAATCGCTCATAGGCCTGCAGAAGTTCATTAGTACAGGCATCAGCCGCCCCAGGATGTGGAAAGGCGCTGGATGCCGGGACGCCCGTAGATCCAGCGATAGACCAAGAACTCGTCAGTGCAGGTACCAGTCGCCTAGGACGCTGTGAAGGGACGCTGCCTGCCTGGACCCCCGTAGACCCTGCCAAACTTCAGGAGCTCGTCAGCACAAGTATCAGCCGCCCTAAGATGCCAGAAGAGGCGCCACCTGCCCGGATGCCCGTTGATCCAGACGAAGGCTATGAGGACGTCTGGACGAGCACGCAGCCGAGAGGGACCTGAATGAGATATGCAAGGACTATGGACGAGTCCGAAGTCGAGGAGGACCTGGACGAGACCTTCGAGGACCTATGAATGTCGAGGACGGATAGATGCCACCAAGGACCAGGAAAAAGAAGCGGACAAAAACGAGCAACCACCTGGATGAATCAAGGACAGCGCACGCGAACGAAATGGCCAACCAATCAGGTCCACATAGAAATGGTCATCTCCTGACGCAAATCAAATGGCGCCTCAACGGCAAGGCGCGAGTTGGTGGCCGAGCAATATGGCGGTCCAAAACGCATATAAGCTTCTAAAATGGCAACCATACAAATCCAAGCCAAGTCAAGCTCCACGTGGCTTCCACCAGCGGGACACCAGGAACACACCTCAGAACGTGTCCCACCGTCATCCCGTGAACACCACCAGCCGCCTGGCCCCCGTGTGTATATGCATGTGTGTGTGTGTGTGTGTTGTGTGTTTTTTATATATATATATATATATATATATATATATATATATATATATATATATATATATATATATATATATATATATATATATATATGTATATATATATATATATATATATATATATATATATATATATATATAGAGGAGAGAGAGAGAGAGAGAGAGAGAGGGAGAGAGAGAGAGAGAGAGAGAGAGAAAGATGTATGTATGTATATATATACACATATGTATATATTCATATATATATACTATTACATATATATATATAAATATATATATACATATATATATATATATATATATATATATCCATATATATCTATATCTATATCTATATATATCTATATCTATCTATCTATCTATCTATCTATCTATCTATCTATCTATATATATATATATATATATATATATATATATATATATATATATATATATATATATATATGCATCTTTGCATGTAGTTATATATGTATGTGTGTGTGTGTCCTCAGTTACATAATTACTGCAATCCCTGTTTGGTAAGTCTTTTTTGACCTTCCACAAACTATATCCC
>NC_051389.1:22943616-22951116 GCF_015228065.2 Penaeus monodon
TTATGATCAGAGTATGTTGTAATTAAAAAAAAAAACATTCGTGTTTTGAAACACTGAAATGAGGTTAGCACCAATAAGTGGAAATGGATAAAGGCATCAGTAACATTGCTTGTTTTGTGAATTTATTGTAATCCTGATAAGATTTAGCATTGAAACGCGCCAAATACACCCCTTACTTTGTAGTGTTTTTCATGCTCATTCACACTCGTATATCTAACCCTTTCATACTCACCCGTACGTGTAGATCCAATCCATCCATTCTCATACATACATTCTCCTATTTGCATACTTCATCCATATCTACTCTTCCAAACCTGGATACAGTATTAATTCATACTCACGCATACACCCCTATACGATGAACTCTGAGCCACAGTATCCCAACTGCCGTTAGTTCAATACACGCTGAGTTGCCACCGAGATCTCCAATGTACTGTATCGGGGTCTTTGACAGTTCTGTCAACATGCTCCATCACGCTTGGCTGATATGAATTTATTGTTAGTATTTCTCTTATCAGCTACGGATGGAAGAGAAATTATCTTAGCGGAAATATGAAAGCTCAGTTCAATTTCCTGAAAATCGCCTGGCTTTGGTTAAAGCCCGGACGCGCATATGGAGAGATTGCTATTATCATTCTATTGCATATGTTTTATATGGAAGTTCTGCAAGGTTACTCTTAATGTTTCTTCCATATTGCAAGATTATTATTTATCAATGGCTTGCAAAGATTATACTCTGGAGTGCCAATAAAACTAATGGGTGACTCATCAAATCATACACCTCCATATATACTTAGTTATACTATTCACTTTTAGATAAAATGTATATATTACATTAGTTATATCACAAAACGTTAATGTGTGTGTATAGTCATATATTTACGTTTATAAGTTTGTTTGTTTGTTTTTGTGTGTGTATGTGTTTCCGTGTGTGCGTGTGCTTACGGTGTGCTTGTATGCGTGTAGGTTTACAAAGTATCGTTTGTGTGCATTTATATTAGTGTATATTGTTCCTTTATGATTAGGAGTTTCTTTCCATACTACAAAGAGATAAAATTCGATTACTATATTATGATAGACCTGACATAGAGAATGGGGAAGGACTGGGCAGGGGAAGAGGCAGGGGAGGGAGAGGGAGGGGAAGGAGGGAGAGGGGGAGAGAGAGCTATAATAAGCATCAAAAGGCAAATGCCGAAAGCTGAGAGATAACTATGATTGCTAACAGGTCAACGTGATGGTTACAAGTGCATTTTAAAATGAAGGAGAACACTGGCTTTTTCATGGTATTCAGCTGCACTCACTTTGATGTTGCAAATCAGGCCATTGCATTGCAGAGTGTAGGATTATCCATGACTTTCGTAAATCAGTTCTTTTTTTATTAACGTTACCGTGATTTTGATTCCTGTCTAATTGATAGCCGTATTCATTTTCATTCGCGGAATGAGAGAGCAAGGGAGCGGTAATATCTGTCTGTATTTATATGTACAGTTGTCTGCATATATGTCTGTCTGTCTTCATATATCTCTTTGTCTCGGTCTCTCTCTCTCTCTCTCTCTCTCTCTCTCTCTCTCTCTCTCTCTCTCTCTCTCTCTCTCTCTCTCTCTCTTCTCTCTCTCTCTCTCTCTCTCTCTCTCTCTCTCTTTCTCTCTCTCTCTCTCTCTCTCTCTCTGTCTCTCTCTCTCTCTTCTCTCTCTCTCTCTCTCTCTCTCTCTATATATATATATATATATATATATTAATATATATAATTATATATTATATATATATATATCTATCTCTCTTTCTCTCTCTCTCTCTCTCCTCGTCTCTCTCTCTCTCTGCTCTCTCTCTCTCTCATCTCCTCTCTCTCTCTCTCTCTCTCTCTCTCTCTCTCTCTCTCTCTCTCTATATTATATATATATATATATATATATTATATATCTATAATATATATATATATATATATCATATATCTTCTCTCTCTCTCTCTCTCTCTCTCCTCTCTCTCTCTCTCTCTCTCTCTCTCTCTCTCCTCTTCTCTCTCTCTCTCTCTCCTCTCTCTCTCTCTCTCTCTCTTTCTCCTTCTCTCTCTCTCTCTCTCTGCTCGCTCTCTTCTTCTCTCTCTCTCCTCTCTCTCTCTTCTCCCTCTCTCTCTCTCTCTCTCTCTCGCTTCTCTCTCTCTCTTCTCTCTTCTTTCTCTCTCTCTCTCTCTCTCTTCTTTCTTCATGTACCTTCTCCCTATCTCGGCCGTACTTTTTCACTGTCTATTATCTGCGTGGTTTCCTCTCTCTCTCTCTCTCTCTCTCTCTCTCTCTCTCTCTCTCTCTTATATATATATAATATATATACTATATATATATATATATATATATATATATACATATATATATATATATATATATATATATATATATATATATATCTTTGTCTCGGTATCTCTCTCTCTCTATCTCTCTCTCTCTATCTCTCTCTCTCTCTCTCTCTATCTTCTATCTATCTATCTTCTATCTTCTCTCTCTCTCTCTCTCTCTCTCTCTCTCTCTCTCTCTCTCTCTCTCTATATATATATATATATATATATATATATATAATATATATATATATATATATATATATATATATATATAATAAAATATATATATATATCAGTCTGGTCTTCCTTACCATTTGTTTGTTCATTTTCTTCCCCTGTGACTTGCATAAAAAAGAAACTCTCTGATATCTTTCAATTAAAGATCTAATCTCTCTCCATTTCTCCCTCTCTTTTGCCCCCTTCTCTCACTCTCCATTCACCTTCCCCTTCTCTCCCATTATCTTTCCTCCAATCTCTCTTCCTCTCTCTCCTTATTCCTCTTCTTTTTCCTCTCCCTCTCCGTCTTCCCTACCCCCTCTGCCTCTCCATCTTCCTTACCCCCTCTCCCTTTCTCTTCCCCCTCCTTCCTCTCCCTATCCCTCTCCCTTTCTCCCAACTCCTCTCCCTCCTCCCCCTCCCCCTCGCGGCTCCTTACCCCGCGGAAACCGAGTGAAAACCAACTCCGTCTTCCTTTGATGTTCGTACTCGAGAACGACCCACTCCCCCCCTACATAAGGACCCGTAAATACTAAGCACTAGGGAGGCACCAGGCACTAGAGAGGCGCTCCTTAGCCGGCTGTACCACCTCTCTTCTACCCCTTCCCCCCTTCCCTCCACACACACAGTCTCTCTACCCTACGCTTTGGACGTAATAGAGTCAACAGTGAAGATTTTTTTTAAGCTAAGATGGGGGAGGTTTGGTTCATTCACTGACAATATTGTTATTTTTTCTTCTCTCTTTCTTTCTTTCTTTCTATCTGTCTGTCTTTCTTTTTTCGGGGGAGGAAAGGATATGATTCTCTTTCTCTTTTTCCTTCTCTCCCTATCTCATCTCTCTATTCCCTCTTTCTTTCTGTATCTCTGTATCTCTCTCTATATCTATCTATCTATCTATCTATCTATCTATCTATCTATCTATCTATCTATCTATCTATCTATATCTATCTATCTATCTATCTATCTATGCATATCCCTCTCCCCATCTATCTCGATTTCTGTTTCTTCCTTTATTTCTCTCTCCCTATCATGCTCTCTTTTGCATTCGAAATAAAATGGAAGGACAAGGACTCAGGTAGCACAGTAATAAAGCGAAATTCATTCTATATATTCGGAATAAAAATCAATATACAAAAAATCCCAATTAATGACTAATGCTGACCTAAAAAATATTATTTGCAATTTGGCTTTATCATTTCGTTATCCCATAATGAATAGAAAAATGTGGTTATCACTTTAATGATGGAATCGATGATAATAATGTTTCCAAATTCATGTCAAAGTCTTTTCATTATTTATCTATTTTTTGATGAAGTTAACGGTGCATTTTCTAAACATAGTATTGCTAATATTGTATATTTTACTCATTATTATGGCTAGTTGAAATATCAATTTTATGATCAGTTATATCAATTTTATTTTTTTATCTTTATTATTATAATTATTATTATAATAATCATTATCATTATCATCATTATTGTTTTTATTATCATTAATGTTATTGTTATTATTTTCATTGTTATTATCATTATAATTATCATCATCATTATTACTATTACCATTATGATTATCATTATTATCATTGTTATTTTCGCTATTGCTATTACTATTATTGCATTATTATCATTGTTTTCATTGTTATTGCTATCATTAACGGCATTCTTGTTATCATTATCATTATCATTATTATTATTATTATTATTATTATTGTTATTATTATTTTATTATTATTATTATTATTATTATTATTATTATTATTATTATCATTAGTAGTAGTAGCAGTATTATTGTATCATCATTATAAATTTTATCACATGATTATCATTTCCATTATTATCATTATCATTGTTTTCATTATCACAATCATTATCAGCATCAATATAATTTACCACTATCATTATTGATATCATGATTAGCTACACTTTCACTTTAGCATCATTCTGGAATTGTTATTGCAACTATCATAATCCTTATCTTTATCACTTCTTTCACTTTTATCACTGAATTTATTGTCAGTTGTTCATATTCTCCTTCGATCAGTATTATTATTTTCATGAGTCTTAAACGTTATTGTTTTATAATTAGTACTGTTATCATTCTCATTCCTGTTATTTTTATTCTCGTGTATAATGTTCATAATAATAATTTTCATCCGTCATCTTGTTCATTATTATAATCATCACTACCATCATTCACTCTCACCTTTGTGTACACACACACACACACACACACACACACACACACACACACACACACACACACACACACACACACACACACACACACACACACACACACACACACACACACACACACACACACACACACGCACACACACACACACACACACACACACACACACACACACACACACACACACACACACACACACACACACACACACACACACACACACACACACACACACACACACACACACACATATATATATATATATATATATATATATATATATATATATATATATATATATATATATATATATATATATGTATATATACATATGTAGAGAGAGAGAGAGAGAGAGAGAGAGAGAGAGAGAGAGAGAGAGAGAGATACATAAGTATGTACATATATATATACATGAATATGCATGTATATGCATGCATATACACATACACGCAAACACACATATACACACATGTATATACATATATACATATACATATATACATGAATAGGCATATATGCATGTATGCCTGCAAATACATACATATATACATATATTTGTACATACATATATACATATATACATATATACGTATATATATACAAATAGAAAAGCCTAACAGCTAGAACTCTATCTCTCTTCTCTCTCCCCTCTTTCTTCCTCTCTCTCTCCGTCTCTCTCTCTCCTTTCTCTCTCTCTTTCTCCTTTCTCTCTGTCTCTCTCTCTCTCTCTCTCTATCTATCTATCTATCTATCTATCTATCTATCTATCTATCTATCTATCTATCTATCTCTTTCTCTCTCTCTCTCTTCTGCTTTCTATATCTCTCTCTTCTCTTTGTCTCCCATCTCTCTCTTTCTGACCTTCTCTCTCTCTCTCTCTCTCTCTCTCTCTCTCTCTCTCTCTCTCTCTCTCTCTCTCTCAATCTCTCTCTCTCTCTCTCTCTCTCTCTCAACTTTTCTCAACCTCTCTCATTCTCCCTCTCTTTTACTCTCTCTCTCTCAACCTTTCTCAACCTCTCTCATTCTCCCTCTCTTTTACTCTCTCTCCCTCGTTCTCCCCCTCCTCCTCCCTCGCTCCCCTCAGCGATGGGCGTGATAGAGCAGCCACGCCCGCCCACCGCGCCGGCTATCTTCGCCATCGGCCATGACCTCGCGGCGCCCAGGGCAGGAGACGCCGGCTGGGAGAGGCGCGTCCGGAGGGGGGAGATGGTTTAAAAAGAAAGAGAGAGGAGGAAGAGGGAGAGAGGGGGGAGAGGGAGAGTGGGAGGAAGAGAGAGGAGGAGGGAGGGAGTATGTGAGGGGAGGGAGGGAGGAAGTGAGAGGAGGGAGTTAGGTACATAGGGAGGGGAGGGAGTTAGGCAGGGAGGGAGAGATTGAGAACATGGAACGCCACTTCTGGATATCTTCGTGGCCAACCTCGATGAATTAATGAAGCGGCATAAATGTGAACAGACTATCATCGTTGGTGACATTAACCAGCACTTTGTCCAGTCGCCCTTTGGCACACTTTTAGCCTTGTACAATCTGTAATACCATGCGGACTTCCAACTTTCTGGTCTGGATCGTCCTTGGATAAACATATCACTGATCTGGATATGTGTTCAGCTCAAGGACATGTAGGTTCCTCGGACTACATGCTTTCCGCTAACGTGGGGAAAAGAGACTACGGAAACACATCTGTTCTGACCAGACATTTGCAAGAACCTTATATGTAATATAGGTTAGCCAACAGACAGAAGTTTGTTACTCTGTTTTGCTACTTTTTATACTAAGTTTTGAAATTGGATTTTGTTAAAAGAACATCCTTAACCAAGGTCAAAGTCAAAATACTTTATTCCACTAATGACAATGGTTCTTTTTACAAAGATAGTGACATCGTGCAGTAATACAGAATAGGTTGAATATGTTAAATACATTTGTAGGGGAGTTATAGAGTAAAATAAAATAGAATAAGATGGTCATCATTAGAAGTAGAGGTACATGGTTTGGCTTTGTACTCAAATGCCTTATGTCATTGACAATTTAAAAGATGCTCGTTTAATTTCCTTTTGAAAGAAATCAGGTTGGAGATGTTTCTAACATTTTGGGGTAGGTTGTTCCAGATCTCGGGTCCTCGGATTTACGTTTGCCTTGACTCTGTTTAAACGAGCAGAGAGCTAATCTGTCTGGTTTGAATGCCTGTTTTCTTACCAATTGTTTGTAGAGGCATTAACCAGTGAGGATAATCACCCTGTATGAATTAATGAAAGAGTATACATGTATCAAACTGAAATTTTGTTTAACTTTTCACCATCTTAATTTGTTTAAATTGGCAGTTAGTTATGTGGTCATGTTTACTTTTATTGCCCATTGCCACTCCTGCGGCAAAGTTTTGTATTTTTTGTATTTTTTTGTATTTGAGTTTTGTTGGTTGAGTCGTATATGTTAGAACAGCGATTTATAATGCTGAGTTCAAGGGTTCTACAACAGTATTTTTCGTTGCAGTGGGATTTTTGTTTTTTTATGTGATTCAGGTATATCCGTGTATACCCATTACTTTTTTTAAAGATATTATCCATCTGTGTCTCGAAAGTCATGTATCTGTCTATGCCTACTCTTAGTTTTTCACGGAAATGGTCGGTTTAATATGAAATCATTCAAATTCTATAAGTGTGTTCGTGGGGATTTTGGCTATGTTTTGTCTACTGCCCATGTAGATGCATTGAGATTTATCAGGCTTTAATTTAATGCCATTGTTGTTAAAATACATTTTTGCTTCT
>NC_051389.1:22958409-22983409 GCF_015228065.2 Penaeus monodon
TTAATAATGATAATAAAAAAGATGAGGATAATATGATGATAAAAATAACAATAATAATGGCAATATCAACAATAATAATGATAATTATAAAAATGATGATGATGATAATGATAATAATAATGAATATAAGAATAACAATAGCAGCTGAAATAATAATAATAATAATAAAATAATGATAATGATAATAATGATACTACCTACTACACTACTGCTAATGATAACAACAACAACAACAAAATAATAATAATAATAATAATAGTAGTTATGATAGCAGTAATCATAATAGCAATAGTGATGACAATGGTAACATTTTAAAAGCAATGATAATACTAATAAAGAAATTAATAATAATCATATATATATATATATATATATATATATATATATATATATATATATATATATATATATATATATATATATATATAATATATTTTTTTTTTTTTTTTTTTTTTTTTTTTTTTTTTTTTTTTCAAGTGCCCTGTCCTACAAGGACGTTGGCGATCATGGATTTCCATTGATTTTCTTGGCAATTTAGAGCGGTGATTTGCCGTTGCCTTCCGCCCGGTGTTTTTATCAAGTCACCTCTATTTACCCGGTTCTGGGACCGGCACTGACTTGGGCTGGCTTGCCCACCCAGTGGCTAGGTAGGCAATCGAGGTGAAGTTCCTTGCCCAAGGGAACAACTTGCCGGCCTCGAACTCAGATTGCCGTCGTGACAGTCTTGAGTCCGATGCTCTAACCACTCGGCCACCGCGGCCTATAATAATCATAATAATGAAACGATAATAGTAATGATAACAATAATAATAGTAGTAATAATTATAATAATAATAAAAAAGAAATGATAATAGTACTAATACTATTACTACAAATGATATTAGCAATAATAATAATGATAATTATAATGATGATAATAATCATCATAGCAATGGTAATAGCAATAATAATGATAATAATTATATTATTATAATAATGTTAATAATTATAATTATACTACTACTACTACTACTACTACTACTACTAGTAATATTGATAATAATAATAATGATAATAATAATAATAATAATAATAATAATAATAATAATGATAATAACAATAATATAATAATAATAATAATGAAAATAATAATAATAATAATAATATTGATCAATGATAATAATACTAGTAATAATAATAGTATCAATAATAATAATAATTATTATTGTTTTAATAATAATGATGATGATAATAATAATAATAATAATAATAATAATAATAATAATAATAATAATGATAATAAAAAATAATAGTATTACTAAAAATAATAATAGCAATGATAATGATAACATTTATAATAATGATGATAATAATACTACTACTATTACTAGTATTACTAGAAATGATAATGATAATGATAATAATAGTAATAATAATAATAATGATAATAATAATAATAATAATAATAACAATAATAACAATAATAATAATAATAATAGTAATAGTAACAGTAACAACAACAATAATAATAATAAGGATAATAATGATAATAATTTTAATATTGAAATAACAATAATGATAATCATAACAATGATAAGAATAGTAATTATAATGATGAAAATAATTGTAATAATAATGAAAAAAATAGTACTAATGATGATGATAATAATAACAAAAGCATTAATAATTATATTAAAGAAGATAATAATAATAATAATAATAATAATAATAATAATAATAATAATAATAATTATAATAATAATAATAATAATAATAATAATGATAATAATAATAATAATAATAATAATAATAATAATGATAATAATATTAATAATAATAATAATAATAATAATAATAATAACAACAACACTAATAATGATAATAACAATAATAATAATGATAATAATAATAATAATAATAATAACAATAATAATAATAATAACAACAACACTAATAATCTTCTTCTTTTAACGGTAGGTTCATGTCTGAGCCGCCGTGGTCACAGCATGATACTTGATTGTAGTTTTCATGTTGTAATGCTCTTGGAGTGAGTACGTGGTAGGGTCCCCAGTTCCTTTCCACGGAGAGTGCCGGTGTTACCTTTTTAGGCAATCATTCTCTCTATTTTATCCGGGCTTGGGACCAGCACTGACTTTTAGGCTGGTTTGGCCACCCAGTGGCTGGGTAGGCAATCGAGGTGAAGTTCCTTGCCCAAGGGAACAACGCGCCGGCCGGTGACTCGAACCCTCGAACTCAGATTGCCGTCGTGGCAGTCTTGAGTCCGACGCTCTAACCATTCGGCCACCGCGGCCTTGGCGATCATGGGCTTCCATGATTTTTTCTTGGCAATTTAGAGCGGTGGTTTGCCATTGCCTTCCGCCCGGTGTTTTTATCGAGTCACCATCTCTATTTACCCGGCACTGACTTGGGCTGGCTTGGCCACCCAGTGGCTAGGCAGGCAATCGAGGTGAAGTTCCTTGCCGAAGGGAAACAACGCGCCGGCCAGTGACTCGAACCCTCGAACTCAGATTACCGTCGTGACAGTCTTGAGTCCGACGCTCTAACCATTCGGCCACCGCGTCCCCACACTAATAATGATAATAATAATAATAACAATAATAATAATAATAATAATAATAATAATAATAATAATGATAATAATAATAATAATAATAATAATAATAATAATAATGATGATAATAATAACAATAATATTCATAATAGTAATGATAATGACAATACTGACAATGATTATATAATGACAACTATGATAGAATTATTAGGTATATCAAATGTCATAAAAAATAGAAAATGATAATCATAAATGATAAACAACAGTAACGATATACGAATAAAAAAAGATAAAACAGCAAATGTTTAGCAGATTAGAATTTTTCTGTTACTCTGCTTTGAATACCGTAAGATCAGTATCTGGCAATATAATATTTTTCCCATCTCCGCTGTGAGCTGTATCCCCCTTGCCTTTATTAGATGGAAATAAAAGAACTGTCCGAATTTGGTTACTGACAGAACTCAACCTTTTTTATCCATATTAATGATAATGATGCATTATTACATGCATCCTGCGTAGTTTTTCGTTATGGCAATACCTGCTATTTGTAATGTAAATGTTCGTAATGGCACTACATTTAATCTTTACAAGTATAACACTCCATTCCGTCACTCTTGTAGAAGAAACTCTACGTACACAGACTGCCATATTTCATTTACTCTCTATTGTTACCAGCGGACTTGTATCGCATATCACATTGAATGACAGCCATTTTGCTAACTGTTTCTGTATTTTTCACTTGAATATAATTGAGACCACGTATAAATATTGTAATAAGCATTTACATAACAATCAAGA
This sequence comes from Penaeus monodon, assembly GCF_015228065.2. Classification (NCBI taxonomy): domain Eukaryota; kingdom Metazoa; phylum Arthropoda; class Malacostraca; order Decapoda; family Penaeidae; genus Penaeus; species Penaeus monodon. The sequence continues at coordinate 22,961,759 of NC_051389.1, forward strand.
TAATGATAATTCTAACGACAATAAAAGAATCATCAGTAATTATTATAGTTATAAAGACAATAGGAATAAAATTACTAGTAACAAAGGTAACAGTATGATAATGCTAATAATGATGGTAATGATAATGATAATGATAATGAAATAATTCATAATGTTGATAAAAATGATGATGGCAGTAGTAGTAATGCCAGCAGTCGTAGGAGTAGCAATTGTCATAGTGGCAGCAGTCGTCGTAATGATAATAATAGCACATAAACATTACATTATGTATACACAACAACATGGAAATTGTTTTTTGAGATCAGTGCGTAGCTTGTTAATTTCCTAAAACGGAAAAAAAATTGAACCTTTAATTCGTCTGATACGACAGTATGCAGATGTACCTGCTTGAAGCTATTTCGAAAAACTTCTGAAGATTGATTACAGGTGGTCAAATAAGGTCCCTCGACATAAATTTAACACACTTCGGACATTGCTTTCAGTTTCTCCTTTATTTGAACGAATTTACATGAGCATGATTTTGCTTGTGTGTGACGTGAGATGTGCATGCCTATCATTTTGGACTTAGCGGATATGACAGGCATTACATGTTTAAAGAGAGTCTGGCCCATGAATGACCATCCGTCCACGTCCTTCAAAAACACATAATGCTAGTATAAACTCGGAAATTGGAATTCAAAAAGAAGGTGTATTTGGCGGGCTGAATAGACCACATGCATGTTTCTTAATAATTAATAGCAGTGATTTTGTGCTGATTACCCAGTTAAAACTTGATATGTGAATCCACCGTACTTATGATTATACTTAGACTAATTCCCATTCTCAGATTCGAATCATCATTCCCAATATACACATACTGCATAAGATTAACGAAAATTAATATGACCGACTCTCCCACAACCCTTTGTCCTTGTTAACTAACCAATAATGACGAAATACGCCGCAAAAGGTGAGAAAAAAAAAAGGAAAACAAAAACAGAAGTGAAGTTTGCACGCAAGTTCACCGTAGGATATAAACTCCACACGAGAAAATTGGAAACGAGAAATTTTTCGCGTTTCTGATGCAAAACTCCAAGTTTCGCTTAAAAGAGGAACAAAAAAGACAAGGAGGCGACCTGTCTTCTATCCCCAGCCAAAGGAAACATAGGGAAAATGAAAGCGGAAATCTTTCATTGTCTATCGATTTGATAGGCAAACTGCCCAATATATATATATAATGATCATCAGATATACAGTCTCTCTCTCTCCTCTCTCTCATCTCTCTCTCTCTCTCGTCTCTCGCCCTCATCTCACTCTCTCGTCTCTGCTCTCTCTCTCTCCTCATCTCACCTGTCTCTCTCTCTTTCTCTCTCTCTCCTCTCGACCACAAACACACCTTTATATTTTTTCATTTGGTTTTGTTTTTTGTCCACTGCAGGACTGAAACTCTGATAACACAAACTCACAGCTATTCTAAATCAGAGCTAATACTATAGACCTTTGTATATATATAAAAAAACTTTAAATTCTTTCTTTGCATGTAGACTAATGCACCGAACGACCAGAACACGCAAGACAACACACTCACACAAAAAACACAAACACACGCACATAAACCCACACACACTTTGACCCTTACGATTATCGAACACACCTTTGTTCTTCAGCATTCAATAAAAAATGAATAGAATTACGAAAATCAAGTCCTTTCTTCTCACTTTGTGTGTGTGTGTTTTCTCTCAATTCTCCTTTTTTTTTTCTTTCATTACTCTCATCTTCCTGCTTGTGATATCCCCTTGGTTATTATCTTTTATATTGATGATCTTATTCTGAGATTTTCCTCTTTAAACAACGTTTTCCTTATTGCTATTGTTGTCTATATTTGTTCCAATTTTTATCACCTAGCTTTGTTACTAGCTCTTTCGATATTGGTCCATTTCAGTATCTCTATTGTCTCGTTATAGATAGCCAAAAGTTCGTTATCCAATTTCGTTTCGTTATAGTTAATCGATAATTTTTTTTTCTTACTCAAAATAATCCTTGACGCTATCGTTACTATATACGACGCAATATGTTGATTATAGAAATTTATAAACGCATTTCAGTATCAATGTCTGAAGTATTAACTTTACATTTTCGTTAATACTTTACTTGAAATGTCATCTTTGCGGTCACATAACCAGGGAGAGAAGGCATGACATATCGAAACTTAACGGCATCAATCTCCCCTTCATACCATTTCATTGACAGTGATTTCGTGGCATCTCTAACATCGTGATTCATATTCACATTTCCCAATATTTCATCCATACCATCTAAGACAATCAGATCCTATTATACACTTACCCTCTTCAAACCTCGTCAAATGAATTTTTAAACATCACACTTGGATGTCAAACCCCTTAAGTATTCACAGCATAACACCCTCAGCACACAACGTTTTCCCCATCTCTTCATCAACCAGACGCGGCTTTCATCTCAAGCCTCCCATCTTCTACCACACCCCTCTCGCATCGCCCCTCACACTATCTCTACTTACTACTCATTCCTCCCTTTTTAGAACCCCTCGTCATCTCTAACATCACCTCAACCTCTCAGCCTCATGATTATCACACTTTTACCTCAGAAACAGTATAACACAGCGATCTCCTTTAACTAGTATACACGGTGTTCTCGTGGTTGTAAAGGCTTCTCGGGGACAGTGTGAGAAATATTAATGTCACTTGCCTGACGTATCTACTGTTATTGGGTTGGCGGAGGAAGGGAGGGAGTGAAGAGAGGAAAGAGAGGGAGGGGGGAGGGAGGAGCAGTAGTATGGTTTTGGGGAAACGTACAGCAGTGACGACTTGGTGGAAGGAGGGAAAAGATACAGAAAGAGAAGTAAGTCTAGTTGAAGGTTTGTGGACGGGATTGGACTGGGAGTATGGAAAAGAGAGGAGGAGGGAGGATTGGGGAAGGGATGTAAGATGGTCATTGGAGGAGAGAGACGAATGAAGGAGGGAGGGAAGAAATGGAGGGATCTGAATTTACTGAATGAAACGATAGGAACTGAGAGAGGGTAGGATGGAAGGTGCAGAAAGAGTTTCACAGGAAGGGTAGGAGGGAGAGAAAAGGTAAAAAAGGAGTGAAGAAAGCGAAGGAAGATGTAAGGAGGGAGATAAGACGAAGATAGATATTAATGAAAGAACGTGATAAGAAGAAGGACGGAAGTGGAAGGCAGGAATTAAGGAAAGGGCTAGGAAGGACTGGTAGGGAAAGGGAAAGAATATGGGAAGAGAGGAAGTAGGAATAAATAAAAAATGAAACGCGGGCATACTGGGGATAAGATTAAAAAAAGTAAAGAGAAGATAATGCAATGAGATGCAACAAAGTGAACCTGGAATGAAAAAATGACAGTCAGTGAGAATAGAAGGAAGGAAAAAGGAAGAAAAGAAGAGAGAGAGAGAAGAGAGAGAGAGAGAAGAGAGAGGATAGAGAGCGAGATATAGAGATAGAGAGAGAGATAGTTAGATGAGTGGAAGAGTGGATAGAGATCGAGAGAGTGAGAGAGTAGAGGGAGAGATAGAGAATAGAGAGAATAGAGAGAGAATAGAGAGAGAGAGAGAGATGAGATAGAGTAGAGAGAAAGAGAGAGGAGAAAGGAGAGAGAAAGGAAGATATTGGAAAGATATAGATCGATAGACAGATTAGATAGACTCAGCGAACCTCCTTTCCCCGTACCCTACACCTCCCTCCTCCTCCTCCAAAGCTTTGCTGACTTCCTGCTTTCCCTCCCCTCCTCCTCCCTTCCCTTCCCTCCTTCCTCCCCCACCCCACCCTCCTCCTGCCCTAAAACCCTTCCATTGACCCCCCTTGCACCCTTCCTCCGGCCTCCCTCCTCCTCCCCCTCCCCTACCCCCTGCCCCTCCCCTCCCTCTCCCCCCTCCCCCTGCGCCTGACCCCAACCGAGCCGTAGTTTCAAAAGTCGAACGAACCCCCGCCCACAATGCAGTGTGAATCGCCGCGCTGCCTAACAAGATTGAGACGGGGGGGGGTGAATGGGAAAACTGGCGCATAGATCGACCCGAACACAAGACCATATCGCGTATCCTGCTCGTAATTCAACTTAAGGGGTGTGGAGAGGGGGTTGGAGAGTGGATGGCTGGGGGTGGGGGATGCTGTGAGAGGGTAAGATGGTGGGGCGGAGGAGGAGAGAGGGATGGGGTTTGCCCGAACTAGCGAGTCTGGATACGCCCATTTAAACACCGACAATGGTAAACCTAACGACCATTGTGTTGGTCGTTTTTAAGAAGTGAATGCGCGCTTGATGAGTCATGTGGCTGAACGCTGTGGTGTGTATGTTGTGGTGTGTGTATGAATGTTCGTGGGCATGTATGTGTGCTTGTGAGCGTATGTGTTGTGTTCGCCATTTCGCTCACCGGATCGTCCGCTCGTTCCGATGTGCCTAAGAAATCTTCGTGTCGCGGCCGATGTGAATTGTTTAAGCTCCTCCCCCTCCTTCACCCATTTCTCACCTCTTAAGCTTTCTGCTTATCTCTTCTCTCTTTCTTTCTTTTTTCCTCGCACAGTCTCTTTCTGTACTGTCTGTTTGTCTGTCTGTCCTATCGGTCTCTGTCTCTGTCCCTGTCTCTCTCTCTCTCTCTCTTCCCTCCTCCGAGTTATCGTCTCTCTCTCTCTCTCTCTCTCTTTTGTTCTTTCTCTCGCTCTTTCTCTCAATCTCTCTCTCTCTTTCTTCCTCTCGTTCTTTCTCTCTCTCTGTCTGGGTCTTTAATTCTTATTATTTTTTTTTCTCTTCACATCTCTGCTAGTCCCGTCTGGTTTGCCATGAATCGCAGAGTCCCAACCTTCCTGTTTTTTCCGAAGTTTGCCCTTATTCTCTTTCTCTTTCATATTTTTGCATAATCTTCTGCTCTTTTTTTCCTTTATTCACTTGTCTTTTTTCAGATCTAACAATAGTTTCTCGTCCCCTTTTCATCCGTCTGTCGCTTTATTTATTTATCTTCTCTTTATCAATAATAACATAAAAATGATGAGAATAAAATGATAATTTATCATGATTCATAATAATGATAATAATAAAAATAGTAATAATAATATAATAACGGCTGTAATAATGATAATGATATGATAATTAAAGAAATAATAATAGCTGAAAATTACATGATAGTAATGGTTATGATAATTATACATGATAATTGATAATATACAGTATGTACTAATGATAATAATGATGATGATAGTAATAATGATAACGATATACGATGATTTGACATACTAAGTAAGAATGATGATATGATTAGAGCAGGAGATGATGATGATGACGATGAATGATCATAATGATAATGAACACTAATTATAATATAATACTGCAATAATGAGAATAATACTCTAATAATACTAATATCTAATATAAATAATATGATATTAATATTAATAATAAGAAGTGATAATAATGATCATGCTAATTAATATAATAACGTTTATTAGTCATAATGATAATAATATGATGGTAACAATAACAACAACAACAACAAAACAATATTAACCATAAAACACAACAACAACAACAACAACACCAACAACAATAATAATATAAGATAATAATATATAATAATAATACACAACAACAACAACAACAATTAGGAATAAATAATAATAATAGGATAATATAATAATAATACGAAAATAATAAAATAATAATAAAATAATATCATCATATAATTAGTAATATAGTATAATATAAAAATAATTAACAAAAACATTGTTATAATCACATGATAACAATATAATATAATATAATGATAAATAATCATAATAACATATGGATAATAAGTCATAATGTCCATCATAATCAGTACTAATGATAATGATAACAGTCAACTGATAATATGTGAAATGATATTATAATGATAAACAGTAATAAGAATAATGACAGTATTAATAGTGACAAGAATTATTATGATAAAATAACAAACATAATAATGATCATAATTATATAATTATAATGATAATATGAATATATGATATGATATAATAATAATGATAACAGTAATGATAATGATATGATGCATAAAACAATTAATCATAATAACATACTAATGATTGCATAATAGTAACATAGTAGTAATAACAATATATGACAGTAATAATAATGATATAATAATAAAATGATAATAATAATGATAAATAATAATAATAATAGTAATCACAATAATAATAACATAACACTAACATCACAACAACCCCAACAACAACCCGACAACCAACAATAACAACGAACAGCAACAATAAAACAAGTCATATACTAATAAAATAATGTAATGATATAATACTACTACTACTACTCTACTACCTAAAATAATAATATAATGATAATGGTCCTACTTATTACGTACTACTGCTGCTACCTAACTAACTAGACTGCTAAAAATAATAATAATAATATTATGATAATAAAAAATCATAATGATGATTTTATGATGTCAATATACGAATTATGATACTAATGATGATTATAATATAATAATATGATATAATATATAATAATAGTAATATATTAATAATAATACCATAATAATAAGCCTAATAATAATAGCAATATGATAATAAATGATAATAATCACTAATAATAATAATAATACTAATAATGTAATAATAAGAATAATTAATAATAATGATAATAATAATAATAATAATAATAATATAATAATAATAATAATAATAATAATAGTAGTAGTAGTAGTAGTAGTAGTAGTAGTAGTAGCAGTAGTAGTAATAATAGTAATAATAATAATAATAATAATAAATTATGATAATAATAATAGTATAATAATAATAATATAATAATAATAATAATAATAATACTAATATATAAAATAATAGTAATGATAATAATAATAATAATAATAATAAATGATCATGAGATAATAGTAGTAGTATAATGATAGTTACAATGGTGTGATTATAATAATAAATCCTTAATAAAATATAGGTAATGATAATATAATAATAATAGTAATAGAGAATAATAGTTATGATATAATCATCCATAATATAATAATACTAATAATAATAATAATAATGATAATAATAATAATGATAAATGATAATAATAATAATATAATGATAATACTAATAAGACTAACAATAATGATAATAATACATAATGTCATAATAATATTAATTATAACAATTATTTGTAATATAATATATAATAATAAAAAGAATGATAATGATGATGATAATAATAATAATAGTAATGATAATAAATATAGTAGTTATAATAATAATAGTAATAATGATAGCCCAACACACAATAACATAAAATAAACAATCATGATAATGAAAAAAAATTTGATAATAGGTGATTATAATAATATTATGCTTATCATAACAAGACAATAATGACGAGAATAATGATAGTGATAAAGATGACAATGGCAATATATAATAATAGTAATGATAACCAACGATGAAAAAATTATAGATTAACTAGAACAGAATAGTAATGAATCACATTGGTAACATAATTTCGTTATTCTCTTTAATAACAATAACATCTACCTTGGCTCGTAAAACCAAAGGCGGTCGGGTATTCACACTATTTGCCCAAATTCCCCGCGGTAGATAAGTGCAAATTTAATGAGACGTCCATATTTTTTAAAAGCGTGAAATCACCGACATTTTGGCATCTGTTGTTGCTTCTTTTTACACACGAGAAAAAACTTTCGATTCTGTTCCGGTGATAAATGTGTTTTCTCTTAATTCTCGGTCCGACCCTGCAAATTTTAGCTTATTGATAAGAAAGGCACTGATATGTAATTTTTTTTTGTTGGTTCCGGAGAAAAATTCTTTCCGTTTGTGTAGAACAAAGATAGCGGCCTTGAATGTCCTCGAGTCTAAAGTTCTCTCCTGCTGCTACGCCTATGTAGACATTTCCATAAATCGATAAAAGATAGGACCGTACCCGCTATATAACTTTCTTTTTATCGAAGAGTGAGAGCGCTCGGCTGTTCCTCTGATTATGGTAACCCCAATTCTCGCTGCCTGAGACTGTGTCTGTCCTCTTAGTGCGGCCTCCCCCACACAGCTCTCCCTGCGCTGCAGCAGCCTGGGTCCATAAGCTCTTTCTAACCTGGTTTGCTGTCTAGCTAATATCCGCAATATATTTCACCTTTGAATGATGGGAAGTTTTAAAAAACAAGGGATTTAAGTAAGTGGGAAGTAAGCATAAAAGCAAAGCAACAACAATCAGGGAAATGGAGGGTTTGAAATTTGCATAAAAAGGGGACACAACACGGGAGGGAGAGAATGGAGGGAGGGTGAAAATACGGGAGGATGTGACGTAGGTTGAAAACATGGGGAATGGAGGGGGGGGGATAAAAATACGAAGAGATGAAAGAGAATTGTGAAGCAGGTAAAAAAGGAAAGACTAAATTCGGAAGGGGGTGGGCGTAGGACAAGGGTGAGAGAGGCATAACCACGAAGAGGGGAAGTCAAAGACCAAGGAGGAAAAGGAAGAAATGGGGTAATGAGTGTCACAAGGAAGAGACTAAGAGGGGAGAAGGGTGAAAGAGAGGATAGTTGGGGAGGGGGGTTATTGAAGCCGAGGGAAACGAGTGGTGGAGGATCTAACGCCGTAGATGATAGCAGCAACAAAGCTCACACTCGCTCCTTAGGCGTCTCCCGAGCTCTTACATTCTCTGCTTCCTACGTATAACAGACCTGGGGCGCATGTGTATCAGCTACGCGCGCGGGGAAGCGAATCCCAGTCCTTATGCTCGGCGGGCGTAAGGCGACTTGGCGAGAACGTACAGAGTGCGAAATTACGGTAAAACACAGGTTACAGTGTATTACTAAAGGGGTATTCTCGAAGAAATACTCTGGGGGAAGGTCCTTAGATAATAGAGATCGGGGAGCGCCTCGACGCGGGCGAAGCTTGGCGGAAACGGCTGTAAAACAAGGAGATTAATGGGCGGTGATGCGGTGCTTGCAAGCGCGGGTGAGGCGGAGACAGCATCCAGGCTTCGGCAGATCGCGGAGAGCAGGATGCAAAGGGTCGCTCCATTGCAAAGAAGGATTCGGGTGTGCAGTGAGGCGACGAGGACACTCGCTAATGCTACAAGAAGTGGCGAATTGCTCACAAACCACACTTTCACCTATATACATACAACAACCACAGTCACATCATCCACAGCTCTCTCTCTCTCTTTCCACTACACACACATACACACCTCATTTCACTCCCATCCGGCAATACATAACATATAACCACACCACACACTCCCCCCCCACAGCAGTAAACACACACACACAACACCCACACACACACACACACACACACGCATACAAACACAACACACCCACACACACCATAAGGACAAACACACAACACCACCCATCACACACACACACACACACCCACACACCACACACACACACACACACACACCACACCACACACACACACGCACACACAAACCCACCCTCTTGAACTACGGAAGCAAACAATCTCTTTATTCAGCAGATGCGATGGCAGATGCGACTTTGCTGACTTGAATTCCTCTGCGTGACGCTTTGTTCGTATATTCGTTTGAAAAACAGTTACTTGTAAAAAAAAAGAAAAACAAAAAGATAATATATGTTCTAGTAAATGAAATGTATGTGTAAGAGAATGACTCATAGTAAATAATACAGATGTGGATGGATAAATCATTATCTGCCTATCTGAAATTTGGGGGTGCAAGTTTTGTTGTATATCTAGAGACCATTTTCTGTCTGTTTGTCTGTTTCAACATTTTTCATATATCTAATACTTAAGTTAAGTGCATACAGATTTGAAATTTCCATTTCTTTTATTGTGCCACGAATGGTCTAAGTTTAATAGTATATATGTTTTTTTATCTACTTGTATTACTATATCTTTCATCTCAATAATTATCATTTTGTCATTATCATTCATTGTTATCATTATTGTTGTTTGTTAAATATCATTATTATTCTATTAACAACTAATAATCCAACAATAATAACAATTGGTGATAATATTGATAACAACGCGAGTCATTATTATCGTTGCAATTGTTTTTGTTATCATGTTCATTTTCATATTGCCTGCCCTTGCTATTACTGTTATCAACATATCAATATCAATCATTAATCCTTATTGTTAAATAATTAATTATTGCTAATACTTAGAAACATTGTTTATTGTTATAAAGCAGGTAGTCATCACATTGTATACATTATACATTGTTATTCTACCATTACTATCCTTGCGTACGTATGCATGTTCTATATCTGCATGATTCTTAAGTACTTGTGTCATGGTTTTGCAATGATGAGACAGATAACAAAAAACAAAAAAAAACGTTATTTCGAAAAGTGTACAGTAAACACTCTCTACAAATTAAAAGCTAGAGAGAGGGAAAACAAAGCACAAAGAAAGAAAACAATTTTTAAATAAAATAAAAGCTGCACAGGAAAAGAAACGAAAAAAAATTTAAAGAATTGTCACACAGCGGGTTTCGTCGGTAGGTGTGACATCCATCTTTCATCTCTATATTGCTTTTTTCTTTTAAAAAAGGGGAACGAGGGACGAGCTTGACGTGATGTGGAAGCGTTAACTCAGTATCGCTCTTATTTTGATATTTGAAGAAAAACGTATATTTTTTTTTTGTATTGTTCTTCTTAATGTTAGACTTCCCTCAGTTCATGTTAGTCATCTTGTTTTGAATATGAACGTATATGAGAAACAAAACACCCATAAATACGCACACCCACACACCACACACACACACCACACACACACAACACACACACACACACCCACACACACACACACACACAGAAAGACACATACAGGCACACATTGGCACACAACACACAACACGCACACACACACACAAACACACACACACACACACAACACACACACACACAGAAAGACACAGTACAGCACACATTGGCACACATCACAGGCACTTCAAGCCTATTCGTCATCAGATTCAACAAAATCATTACGCAAAAATTGCAATACGTTTGTTTCTGTACAATAGACTGAAGATGGAAGGCTTCCCCCCCCCCCCCTCTCCCCTTGGTTCCCTGCTCCCTGCTATCCCTCCATTCCTCCTCCTCGCTCGCTCTTCCGCTCCCATTTCGTCATCTCTCCCTCTACTTTTCTCATCTCCTCATTCTCCGGTTCCGGGGGGGGGGGGGACTATTCTCTACTTTTCTGTTCTTATCCTCTTCTCAAATCGCCGTTCTCCCTCATTCTCTACTCTCTGTTCTTAACGCGCGTCCCCATCTTCTCCTCTTCAGCATCTCTCTACTTCTATCTTCTCCTGCTCCTCCGAACTCCTTCCTCTCTCCCCCAGCACATTTCCTTCCTCCCTCCTCTCTTTTCGCTTTTAATTTTTTCCACCTTCCTCTCCTCTCTCTTTTATTAGCCTCTCCTTCCTCCATCCTTCTCCTGCTACCTCCATCACCAACCTTACCCTCCTCTCCCATACTTTTATATCCTTCTCACCTTCTCCATCGTCTCTTGCATCCCCTCCCTCTCTCCTCTTCTCCTCCTACCACTATCCTGCCCCCCTCCCCCTCGTCAGCCCATCCCCCTCTCCCCTGCATTCAGGCTGATTGGCCGCTTACTATAATTATATCGTGAACTTTATATAGTCTGCAAACTTTTGATCTGCATAGACAATTATATATTTTTGTGGTCGAAAAATGAATCTAATAATCTTTGTTAACAATAAAACTTTCAGACATTGGCAATAAAAGGGGCATAACAACTAGGGTTGATTTGGCTATACTGAGATTGAAACGTTGTCAAATCCGAATTAATGATGTTGCTGTAATAATGGGGGCCTTGCATTAATTAAAAAGGGAAAAATATGCTAATGATTTTGTTCATATTTGGCTTTTTAATTATGGTATGTTAAATCACCTGCAGTAACATCCAAATAAAACCGAAGGCTTTGTGACATTTGTTCAAGAGGTGACAGTGAGAGACAGAGATGTTTCAGAGAGGGCTGAGAGAAAGAATAGAGAGAGAGAGAGAGAGAGAGAGAGAGAGAGAGAGCGAGAGCGAGAGAGAACTAGGAGAGAGAGAGAGAGAGAGAGAGAGAGAGAGAGAGAGAGAGAGAGAGAGAGAGAGAGAGAGAGATAAGAGAGGGAGTGAGAAAGTGATATATAACTATACTATAGTATTCTATATCTATATATATATTATATACATTCTCTATATCATATATTCTCTATATAGTGTCTCTCTAGAGATAGATGATAGCTATATCTATCTTATAGATATAGATAGATAGATAGCTAGATAGATAATTGATAGACAGATGATGATAATAGAGAGAGAGAGAGAGAGGAGAGAGAGAAGAGAGAGAGAGAGGAAGTGTAATATATAGATAGATCGATAGATCGCATTAATTGAATAGATAGATAGATAGATAGAGGTACGATCGATAGATGTAGATAGTATAGATAGAACTGAGACGAGAGAGAGAGCAGAATGTAAATTAACCGAAAAAGAAAAAAAAAGTGTAGTTTACTATATTTTCGAGAATCAACAAAATTTTATGCTGACATTCACATAATCTTTTAATGGAGAAAGTGAGGAAAACTTTTATAAGGATATGTTGTTTATAAAACGCGCACACACATGTATACCACACGCACCTTCACAGACAGGCCACACACACATGAATACATATAACGACTACACGCGCAACACGACCGCATGCACACACACACACACACACACACACCCACACACACACACACAAAAAACACACAAAAACACACCCACACAAACACACAAACACACACACAAACACACACACCACACCACACACACACAACACACAAACACACACCACATACACACACACACACACACCACACACACCACAAACACACAACACACACACAAACACACACACACACACATCACACAAACACACACACAAACAAACACAATAACGCACACACAAACACACACACATACAAAACATACACACACACCCAACCCCAAACCCATACACACCACACACACACACATCAAACACACACCACAAACACAAACACACACACACAGAAACCCAAAACCACACGCACACAAACAGAAACGCACACACACACACACACACACGATGTGCAAGGGCAATCTATAACCTGCTCAACCTTGTTAGCCTTGAATTTGCACGATATTTACCGAAAAAAACAAACACCCAAAAACACACACACAAATAGACATAGCTTTTTTGTTAAAATTTCCGAGGAGTTTTGATGATCCTAAAGGCTTCTTGAGGAGGAATTATGGCGAGGGCGTGGGTGAAAGAGGGGAGGAGGAGGAGGAGGAGGAGGGGAGGAGGAGGAGGAGGAGAGGAGGAGGAGGGGTAGGAGGCAGGAGGAGGAGGAGGAGGGGAGGAAGAGGAGGAGGAGGTAGAGGAGGAGGGGAAGGGAGGAGGAGGAGGAAGAAGGAGGAGGAGGGCGGAGGAGGAGGGGAGGGTGAGGATGAGGAGAGAAGGAGGAAGAGGACGACGGAGGAGGAGGAGAGATGAGGAGGAGGGAGGAGGAGGGAGGAGGAGGAGGAGGAGGAGGAGGATGATGAGAGGAGGAGGAGGAGGAGGAGGAGGAGGAGGAGGATGAGGAGGAGGAGGAGGAGGAGGAGGAGGAGGAGGAGGAGGTGGGTATGCTGCGCTTATGAGGACGGTGCGTAGCAGTAGGCGCGGTAGGATGCGATTAGCGGATTAGGAGCACAAGGAGAAGAGTGAAGGAATTGAAGGATATAGAGTAGAAGGAGAAGGAGGATTATACAGAGGAATAGGGGAGCAGGATGGATGATGTGAAAGGAGGAATTGGAGGAGATAGAGGAGAAGGGAGCCGGAGGAGGAGCATTAGATGAATACGAGGACAGGAAGAGATCAGAGAAGGAGGAGGAAGAAGAGGGAGGAGTAGGTTTTGGAGGGCGGAATGGGAGTAGGAGGAGAAGGCGTAGGAGGAGGAGAATGGAAAAGGAGTGAGGTAGAAAGGAGGCAGTAGTAGTAGAGGAGGAGGAGGAGATTAGTATCATGAGCCAAAGAAGGGCGAGAGCGGGGGAATAGCAAGGGGATGAAAGCGCCGCCAAGGAGGAATGGGACAAGATTCCTTTGTTGCAAAGGAAACCGGACCCGCTCTCCGCTTCACCCCTACCCTCCCCCCCCCTCCCAACCCTTAATTCCCCCGAGGGCGTCGATTAGTTCTCTCTGGCCTTAGATTAGGGAAGTGGAAGAGGCGCCTCAAGAAAAGGGTTTACGATCCCCATAAGAGAAATTCCCTTCCCCTCTGCTTCCGCATTACGGACTTGACCCCGCGATGACCTCCGCTCACACACATACAAGGGGAACTGACCTTAAGGCGCTAATCTCGTTCCCTCTGTGCCTTCCGTCAGAACTCATAAAATGCGTTCCTTTTCGCCTTCAATATAGGTTGATGAGGGGTAAAACACGGTAACCCAATTACTCCATCGTTTGGCACGAGCGTGCGGCGCTAGCGGGCGGCCAGTAGTGAACAGAAACCAGTTGAAAATCATCGCGAATTTTTGTTTGTTGGAGATTCATGCTGTTGTTGGAGATCTAGGTTGTTGTTGTTTGTTTGTAGATTTTTTTGCTGTGTTGTAGCCGTTATCTTGTGTTTTTTCTACTCTTATTCATATTCGTTATCTATTATTAAACTATTTTTCCCCACAGTTGTTATTCCCGCGGTTATGGCTTGCATGCCATAGTGAAGTCATTAAGTATTAAGATTATTGTACTTGGAAGTACTAAACGAGAAGAAAAATGGACTATATGTAGTTGAAAATATCTTTAAAAATTGTACCATACTCTACCTGCAAATAGAACAATGTCGCCTATTAACATCGTACCGTACTTAGAGTATGTTTGTTTCTGTGACTTTATATGTTCATCACGTATTCATGTTATAGAGTACATATCGAAAGCCTATTTTGCAATGAAAATATATATTATTTTGGGTTGACAAATGCAGATGATTTCTTCGTCTGTGCGTCATTTATATGGCAGTAACATGGATTATTAACGCTTATATCACCCTTATAACACATAGCCAGCACCACTTCAGGCAATATAGTTTTGTTTTTTCCGAGTTTCTTTATTGATTTGTCCTTTTCCCTTATTTTTCTTTGATTTGTCCTTTCTATATGAAAAAGTAATAATATCTATATTGAGAACTGACTCATATTTCCTATATCATTTTTTATATACACTTAGCAATGTCATTTATGACCAAATTAAATATATCACATTTTTTTTTAATGTTTTATTTCTCTACCACCAAAATATGCTATCATTTCCGTGTATGTTTTTTTTTTCACGAGTATCTGGGATTTGATTGATTAATTTCCCTGTAATATGTTTAAAAATCCTCATTCTTCCCAACGACCTTGAATCAAAATGTTTTTTTTTTTTTTTTTTTTTTTTTTTTTTTAAATAACACCCCCAAGAAAGCTCCCTTTTCCTTTTTTGAAAATAGCCAAAGAAAATGCCTTGAAAAAAAAGCTATACAAAGATATCAGGGTATTCTCCTTGTCAATGCTAACATCTAAAGTTTTTCCAGGAAGATACACGGTCTGTGTTGAATAATACAATGTGAATGCATATGACTACGTATAATGTACATCACTTGTCATTGTCAGTCATACTGCTCATGCAGGTTTGAAAGAAAAGACGGACAATATATGTTATTTCACTCCCGCGTAAACAAGTCCCTTCCTCAGTCTCTCCCTTTCTTCCTCCTCTCTCTCTCCCCCCCACCTCTCTCTTTCTCTCTTCCCTCCTCTCTCGCTCGCTCTATCTCTCTCTCTCCCTCTCGTCGTTCTGCCTCTGGTCTATCTGTCCGTCTCGGTTGTTCTTTCTGTGCATGGCTCTCTCTCTCTCTCTCTCCCATCTCTTTATCTCTCTCTCTCTCTCTCTCTTTCCTTTCTCCCCCCATCTTCATCTCTCCGCTTCTCTCTGTCTGCTCTCCCCTCCTCCTCCTCCTCCGTCTCCTGTCCTTCCCTCCCTCCTGCTGGGCCTCTTTTCTTTCTTCCTTTTTCTATTACAGGTTTCCGAAGGTAGGGGGGCAGCCGTTCTCCTACATTCTCCCTCTCCTACACTTTCCCTCTTCCACACTCTCTCTCTCCCGACACTCCTCACTCTCCTGCACTCCCCCTCACCCACACTTCTTTCCACACTCTCCTCTCCCACACTCCTTTCCACACTCTTCCTCTCCCTCTCCACACTCTCTCTTTCCTACACTCTACCCGCTCCACCTCTCCCTCCCACACTCTCCATCTCCTACACTCTACCTCTTCCACACTCCCTCCCACACTCTCCTCGCCTACGCTCTCCCTCCTCCCACACCTCCACTCTCCACTTTCTCAAAGCGACAGAGTAAACGATATAAACGAAACTTCAATAAATGCTAAATCATACAGTCTTTCTCGTGCAGCAAACGCTATCAATACCAGCATGTTCGAGAGCAGATGGGTAATTATTGCTACCGTGTTTGATATTTGCACATGTCTTACTAACCTCCCAGAAGCGGGAAGTGTGTATAAGGATATGGCCGTTCGTAGGACGTAGCCGGGTTGTGCGGCGTTATCAGGTGGTTGGAGTGCTATGTTTTATATGTGTGGTTACGTTTTGTGCTGCAAGTGGGATCACATGTGTATACCCTGTATATCACATGTGTCTTTGCGGATGTGTTTTCGGAAATTTTTTTTTGTTTGGATTCAGAAATTAAACATATAAGAGTGTAAGAAATCTTATGTTTGCTGTGTTATGTTGTAACAACTGTGGCAACGAAGACGAAGGTCATTGTTGCCGATATTGCGCACTTGCAAAATTTTGGCTTAGTGAAAGAATTTGCTGGTGTTGCAATATTGATCAAATTACTTTATCTTGTGTTAATTTTAGGTATAACTTCCTTTCTTTGTCGAACGATCAATGCTACATTGAGTAAAAATGAATAATTGTATTATTGCAAAGTCCCACGGGTTACTGAGAATTGAAAATGACCAAGGGAGCAAAATGAAAACAAAAAACAAAAAAAAATATCGCTGAAGTATGTGGAATAAAGCGTCTTCTGTCATCGGTATTCAGTTTCTCTTTTCTATTATTTTTGCAAACATAATGTCCCTGAAGCACACAACGGATCATATATCGAGTAATTTGGATGGCAGTCCTGTTTCAATATACATTGACGCACATGCAAGCTATTCCCGACATCAGTATAGATTATTGCTCGAAAAATACACTGACATGAAAGAAATACAGAGCGAGTCATATAATACAGAACGTAGTTTTTTTTCTATATTATATGTAATTTTGCTATCTATTATTTATTATTATTATTTCTTTTTTGAAAGGCGCATTGTCTGAGTGCAACCTACTCATTTTACTTCGACTTGTTGAAGTATAAAAGGAATTCACTTTTTTATGTTTTATTTTTTTTATTATTATCATTTTTTTTTTTAGAAATTATATTAGAAAAGCGCAAACACAAATATGGATATATTTATCTATCCATTTGCGCTTATACATATAGATATGCAAAAACGCACGCAGCCCTCCTCACGCGTACTCACTCAGAGACACACCCACACACACACATACAAAGACACACAAACACATACAAACACACACACACACACACAACACATACAAAGACACATACACACACAAACACACACACACACACACACACACACACACACACACACACACATACACACACACACACCCCAAACCACAGCAAATGAAAAATTTCCCAGATAGATTGATTTACGAAGACTGGGAACAAGTGATAAAAGAAGAGACAAGAAATGTATTCAAAAGTGAAAAAGAAAGAAAGATAGAATATATCTCTAATCTATATCTCTATCTATATCTGTCTATCTATCTATCTATCTATCTATATCTATATCTATATCTATATCATCTATCTATCTATCTATCTATCTTATCTTTCTGTCTAACTATCTATCTATATATCTATATATATATATGATATATATATATATATATATATATCTATATATATATATATGTATATATATATATATTATATATGCTATGTATGTTATGTATGTCTATAGCGTATATATATATATATATATGTATTATATATATATATGTTGTATATATATTTTGTATTACAATACATATATATATATAATATATATAATTATATATATATATATATATAATGTAATTAATATAATGTAGAATTTTCACATACCAAAAGATGTTTTGACCGTTTTCGATTAAATTTTCGTCGAGAATATAGATATATATCGCTACAATCGAAACTGGTCAAAAACATTTCTTGTGTTGTGAAAATTATACATTTGTCATAAAATTCATACACACACACACACATTCCCTACAGATCTATCTATCTATCTATCTATCTATCTATCTATCTATCTATCTATATATATATATCTTGAATTGTGAAAATTATTTATACCTTTTATGCATTTGTCAAAATGAATACTATATATATATATATATAAAATTAAAGATATATATATATATATATATATATATATATATATATATATATATATATATATAGATATATACTAATATATGATATATATATATAATGTTGTAAATATATAGATATATCCACCACACACCCACACACACACACAAACACACACACCACATATGGCCATGTGGCCTAGTGGTTGGAATATCGGACGTCAGAGACTGACATCTCAGTTAAAGAGTCACCCGCCGGCGTGCTGCTCCCCTGGACAAGTACTTCATCTCGATTCTCACAGACATGTGAGGTCTATAATTCAGTTGAATGTCCTGTGCGGTCCCAGTCCAATATATGGGAGGGTTGGCGGCAGAAGGACGATCCGACTATAAAAACAAACAGAAACTATGATGCAGATCATTCCGCTGTGGCGACCCCTGATGGGAGAAGCCAAAAGAAAAAGAAGAAAAACACACACACACATATATGTATATAATACATGCATATAAACAGATAAACACACACACACACACACACACACACTTTTTTATATTTATATATACACATATATACATATGCGTGTACCTATATATCATTATCATATGCAGCGTCCCATGCAGTAACGTAGTCCTCTCTCCAATCTTTTCCAACTTTGTCCTTCTTTGCGTTTTTGTTCCAGTCTTGCCCCCAAATTTCGTTATTCCATCATGACATTTCTCAATGGTCTTGCCTTGGCCTCTATTGTGATATCTTATAGCCTAAGTCTGTTACTTTTCTTTGTCATCTGTCATCCTGTCTCCGACATATATGACCTGCTCATTGCCATTTTTTCTTTTTGATGCTCCCAAGTATATTTTCCACTTTTGTCTGTTCCCTGATCCACGTCGCCCTCATTCGATCTCTTAGACTTCTTCCCTGCATCAACCTCTCCATCCCTCTCTGGGTATTTATTCGTTTCCTCTCCAGTAATTTGGTTGTAGTCCATGTTTCTCATACATAGGTCATAACTGGGAGGACGCATTGCTACTGTGTTTGTCGAAGGCGCTCCAGCCTAGATTGATGCGTTGCTTAATTTCCTCTTTGTGTTTGTCTGTACAAACTGCCCTAGGTATATGTTGAACATGATCTAGTCTTTTTCTTGTTCATCCTAAGTTCGACTTTCAGACTTTCTCTATTCAGATTGTTTATTAGTTGCTGAATTTCATTTTGCAGATTCACTGAAGAGTACAATATCATCTGCAAATCTTAGATTGTTCAGGGTTTCCTATCCTATTTTGATACTTTTTCCATTCCATTCTTGAAGCAAGCTGCAAACAGTTTTGGTGAGATGGTATCGCCCTGTCTAACACCGTTTTACATTGGTATTTTAGCAGTTTCCATGTGGAGCTTGATGGTTGCTGTCCCACCTTCGTATATATATCTTCCAATATTTTACAATATACCTCCTCTACTCCCTGTCTTCTAATAGCTTCTAGTATTGTTGGTGTTTGTACAGAGTCAAATGCCTTTTCGTAATCGATACATACACAGTTTTTTTCTATATCTGTTTAGAATATAGGAAAATTGGTTAGAATCCAGACTGTCAGAGATACGAGTTGTGATGACTTTTGTGCACAGTTTTGCAAGTAAGTGAAAGGAGGCTTATGGATCGGTAGTTTTTTTTAGATCCTTTTTAGAACCCCCTTTTTATGTATCAAAATAATTATTGCATTTTTCCACACTTTCAGAGTTTTTCCGTTGGGAAGGCATTTGTTAAAAAGATTGGCTAGTTTTCACTGTTTCAATATCTCCTTGCATCTATTATAAGGTCTACAGTAATTTCCATCTTCACCTAGCGTTTCTCTCTCTTCATACCTTTAGTTTCTTTTTATTTTTTTTCTGTTGTGATGTTATGGTACGTCTCCTAGTTACCACATTCGCTTCTATAAGTGGTTGTTCATTTGAGTTATATAGATCCTTCCACTACTCTTAAATGATTTCATTCTCATATATGTACTTCTGCTTCTCCGTCTGGTTTCTTTATTGCATACATTTAATTTCTTGCTCCCTGTTCTGAGTCCTCTTTCCCTAGCTGTTTTTCATGCTAAGTACCTGAGATACTGTCACATTTATTATTTGAGTATTGTCAATTTCGTACATCTCCTGCTTTATTTTATTTAGAGTCTTTATTGGTTCAGCTAATTCCTTTTGTCCCTGTTTGAGATGAATACTTTCATGGACCCAACGTTCTGCATAATCTTTTTTTGTTCTAAATGAGCTTGCTGAGCTTTGCTTGGACGTTCTGTTCAGTGGCAGCTTTCTTTATAATGTCATTGAATGATTGTTTGTTTGGTCATGTTTGAGATCTCGTCGCCGCCAACATTACTCTGTAATGATTATCCCAGATTTTTTTTACTATATTGCGCATATTTTGAAATTATGAAGTAGATTTAATTTTTGATGTCAGATGCGAACCATGTCCTTTTCTTTTTTAGTCTTTTTTGAGAATGTCATTCATGATATTGATCGAATCCTCTGCAAAATCGATACATTTGTCCCCTCTCATTTCTAGTTGCCTATTCCGTGATTCCCCTCTATGGTGTTCTCACTGTCTTTTTTACTTATTTTGCCGTTAAAAATCTCCCATAATTATTGTGAAATGGGTTTTTACTCTCTCGCTGGCTAAAGAACAACTCCATGGAAGCACATCTATTTCTTCTTTGCTGTGGCTAGCAGGTGGGCATAGACTTGAACAATCTTTAAGTTATACTTATTGTTCAGTTCGATTGTTACTTAAGCGCTCTTTCACTTATACTATAGATTCCACAATATGCTTTTCTAGACGTTTGCGAACTAAGACTCCTACCCCTATTCCTCTTCTTAACCCTGGGGTTTCCTCTCCATAGAGCAGGTGTCCATCATTTAGTATCTTCAGTTCTCGCCTTGTCTTCTACTTCACAGAGTCCTACAACATCCCCATTTATCTGAAAGCGAGTTCCTCAAGTAAATGCTAGTAATTCGGTTTCAGTTACCTCATTGTCCTATATTAATGTGCAAAGGTTCATCAACCGGGGTGGCATGTTTTAACTGCTCTGCTCCGGAGCGATCCTTATCGCCGCCGTACAACAGGGCCCCTTCACCGCCTGGATGAGGTCC
>NC_051389.1:22985909-22993409 GCF_015228065.2 Penaeus monodon
CGATGAACAACTATGTCCTGCACTAGCGTACATACACCTACATATGAAATCATGTATAAAAACAAATCACACATATATATGCACTTCCTGATACTCACGCCCATGCTCACGGGAGTATACCCTGGTGCGTATAACGGGCCGTACATTGCTGCTCATAAGTCTACATTGACAGGCCAACCCTGGTTGAGGGGCTTATCAGTAGCATCCCGCTAAACGACTCCCCTCCCACCAAGGATACACCTAAGCCAGTAGTGGGAGTAACTCTACCTCTTAATAAAAAAAAAAACATGACTGCACACACAGCACGGCCCTCATTCCCCGGAGGTGAAAGGGGCCCTGTTTACGGCGTCGAATAGATCGCCCGAGGGCAGAAGCAGTTAAAACATGCCACCCAACGTTGATGATCTTTGCATCATTTAATATAAGACAATGAACTGAAACGCGAATTACTAGCATACTTGAGGAACTCGCGTTCATTAATGGGGATGTTGTAGAACTCTGTTTAGTAGAAGACAATGCGAAGAACTGAAGATACTAAATGATGGACACCTGCTCTATTGGAGAGGTAACCCAGGGTAAGAAGCAGAATTTAGGGGTAGGAGTCTTAGTTCGCAAACGTCTAGACAAGAATATTGTGGAAAGTCTATAGTTAAGGAAAGAGCGGCCTTCAGACAATAAAACCAAACATAAGGATAACTTAAAGATTGTTTCAGTCTATGCTCAACCTGCGCACAGCAAAGAGAAATAGAGTGCTTCCATGATTGTTCATTTAGCCAGCGAGAGAGTAAAACCCCATTTCCACAATAATTATTGGAGGATTTTACGGCAAAATAAGTAAAAAGACAGGAGAAACCATCGGGGGAATCACGAATAGGCACTAAAATGAGAGGGGACAAATGCTAATCGATTTGCAGAGGCCGCGATCAATATCATGAATAATTCCTTCAAAAAGACTAAAAAAAAAAAGACATGGTCGCATCTGACATCAAAAATTAATCCTACTTCATATTTTCAAATATGCGCAATATAGTAAAAATTATGGGAGTCATTACTAGAGTAACTGTTTGGCGGCGACGAGATCTCACATTGACCAAATCACAATCATTTCAATGACATTCTAAAGGAGCTGCAATTGAAAGCAGGACGTCAGCAAGCTCCAGCAAGCTCTCCGTAGAAACTAAACAGCTTATGCAAGAACGTTGGGTCATGAAGTATCATCAACAGGACAAATGGAATTAGCTGAACCAATAAAGACTATAAATAAATAAAGAATGGGATGTACGGAAATACAATACTCAGATATAAATGTGACAGTGACTCATGTACTAGGCATGAAAACAGCTATGCAAGGGCTCAGAACAGGAGAAATTAAATGTATGCAATAAGAAACCAACGAAAGTGACATATAATGAGAATGAATCATAAGAAGTAGTGAAGGATCTATACAACCAATGAACAGCCACATATAGAAGGCGAAATGTGGTAACTAGGACGTACCTAACTCACAACAGAAAAAAATAAAAAGAAAGCTTAAGTATGAAGAGAAGAGCAACGCTAGGTGAAGATGGAATTACTGTAGACCTTATAATAGATCGGAGATATTGAAACAGTGAACTAGCCATCTTTTTAACAAATTCCTTCCAACGGAAAAACTCTGAAGTTGGTGGAAAATGCAATAATTATTTTGATACATAAAAAGGGGGGTCTAAAAAGGATCTAAAAAAAACTAACCGATCCATAAGCCTCCTTTCACTTACTTGCAAACTGTTCACAAAAGTCATCACAACTCGTATCTCTGACAGTCTGGATTCTAACCAATTTTCCTATATTCTAAACAGATATAGAAAAAAACTGTGTATGTATCGATTACGAAAAGGCATTTGACTCTGTACAAACACCAACATACTAGAAGCTATTAGAAACGGGAAGTAAGAGGTATATTGTAAAATATTGAAGATATATATACGAAGGTGGGACAGCACCATCAAGCTTCCACATGGAGACTGCTGAATACATGAACGGTGTTAGACAGGGCGATACCATCTCACCAAAACTGTTTGCAGCTTGGCTTCAAGAATGGAATGGAAAAAGTATCAAAATAGGATAGGAAACCCTGAACAATCTAAGATTTGCAGATGATATTGTACTCTTCAGTGAATCTGCAAATGAAATTCAGCAACTAATAAACAATCTGAATAGAGAAAGTCTGAAAGTCGAACTTAGGATGAACAAGAAAAAGACTAGATCATGTTCAACATATACCTAGGGCAGTTTGTACAGACAAACACAAAGAGGAAATTAAGCAACGCAATCATCTAGGCTGGGCCCTCGACCAACACAGTAGCAATGCGTCCCCCAGTTTAAGCCTATGTTATGAAAACATGGACTCCAAAAAAGAAACCAATTACTGGAGAGGAAACGATAATACCTCAGATAGGTATTGAAGAGGTTGATGCAGAAGAAGTCCTAAGAGATCGAATGAGGGCGACGTGGATCAGGGAACAGACAAAGTGGAAAATATACTTGGAGCATAAAAGAAAAATTGCAATGAGCAGGTCTATATGTCGGAGACAGTATGACAAATGGACAAGAAAAGAAAACAAAAAAGTGAGAACAGACTAGTCTATAGATTCACAAAGAGGCCAAGGGCCGTACCATTGACAAAATGTCATGATGGAATAACGAAATTTGGGGCCAAGACTGAAAACAAAAACGCAAGAAGGACAAAGTTGGAAAGATTGGCGAGGCCGACGTACTGCAGTGGACGCTTATAATGATAATGATATATAGGTCACGCATATGTAATATTGTATATATAAATATAAAAAGTGTGGTGTGTGTGTGTGTGTGTGTGTTTTCGTTATATTCATGTATTATAATACATATATTTTTTGTGTGTTTTTCTTCTTTTCTTTTTGGCTTTCTCCCTCAGGGTCGCACAGCGGAATGATCTGCATCATAGTTTCTTTTTGTTTTTATAGTTCGTATGTCCTTCCTGCGCCACCCTCCTCTTATTGGACTTGGGACCGGGCACAGTACATTCAACTGAATATAGACTCACATGTCCTGTATAGAAATCGGATGAAGTACCTTGTCCAGGAGGAAGCACGCCGGCCGGTGACTCTTGAACTGAGATTGTCAGTCTCTGAGTCCGATATTCAACCACTAGGCAACATGGCTATTGTGTGTGATGGTGTGTGTGTTGTGTGTGTGTGTGTGTTGGATATATTTATATATACAACATATATAGTATATATATATATATATATATATACTTAATATATTATATATATATATATCTACTATATATATATATCTATATATGTGTGTGTGTGGTGTATATATTATATATAGTATATATATATAATAAATGTATATATATATATATATAATTATATATATAATATTATATTTATATTAATATATATTAGTATTCATGTTGACAAATGCATAAAAGGCTATAAATCATGTTCACATTCCGATATATATCGTTTAGATAGATGATAGATAGAGAGATATATAGATAGATATATAGATCTGTAGGGAATGTGTGGTGTGTGTGTATGAATTTTATGACAAATTTAAATTTGCACACTCAAGAATGTTTTGGACCAGTTTCGATTGTATCGATTATAGATCATATAATTCTGACGAAATTTTAATCGAAACGTCAAAACATCTCTTGTAATTGTGAAAATTATACATTCTATTATTCATATATATACTATATATTATATATATATATATATATGATATATATATATAAATATATATATATATATATATAGTATATATATATATATATATATTATATATATATATACATAAAATAAATTTAATTTAAAAACTTCTAATTTTTTTTTTTTTTTTTTTTTTTTTTTTGGTTTTTTTTTTTTTTTTTCTTTTTTTTTTGGGGGGGGAAAAAATAAAAAAAAAAATATATATATATTAATATATATATAGATTTTTTTAATATATATATATATAAAAAAATAATTTTTTTTTTTTTAATTTTTATGCTGTTTTGTGGTGTGTTGTGTGGTGCGCTATATATTATTTTGTAGGGGGTTATGCATGATATGTATATATTATGTGTATATATATGTAATTGTATATATATGTTTAATTTTACATGTTATATGGTTTTGGTTGTTAATTACGTTGTAGTGTATGAATTTGTTTTTAAGGGGTTTATATATGTTATGTGTATGTGTAATCTGTATGTGTAATGTAATGGCATATATAATATTATTTTATATATAATATATATAATATATATATATTAATAAAATTTTATATATAAAATATTATATATTATGTTCATGTACAGGTATATATATTGAACCAAATGGTACCATAAATGAAATCTGCACATACACATGTGCTAAGCATATGTATGGTATATTTTAGTGTATGTATATCAAAAGATATTCAAAAAGATATGTCCCATTTGTGTTCGCATAATGTGGTGCGTATACACTATGTATGCCATATGATGGCCATATATATATATTAAATATATATATATATATATATATATATATATTATTGTGTTGTGTGTGTGTGTTGTGTGTGTGTGTGTTGTGTGTTTGGTGTGTGTGGTGTGTGTTTGTGTGTGTGTATGTGTGTGTGTGTGTGTGTGTGTGTGTGTGTGTGTGTGTGTGTGGTGTTGTGTGTGGTGTGTGCTGTGTGTGTGTGATGTGAAAATGTAGGATATGTATGCAATCATATCACAGGAGCATATGAAAAGGTGTATGCTTGCTGTGCCAAAAATGAACAGGACATTTGGGGATGAACAACATGTCGCCCGGCGTACATACACTACATGAAATCATGTATAAAACAAATCAACATTTTAATACTTTATACTCACGCCAGCTCACGGGAGTTACCCTGGTGCGTTAGGGGCCGTACTTTTGCTGCTCATAAGTCTACATTGAGGGGGCCAACCCTTTTTGGAGGGGCTTATCAGTGCATCCCCTAAACACCCCCCCTCCCCCCAAAGATACACCTAAGCCATGGGTGGGGTAACTCTCCTTTTAAAAAAAAAAAAAAACATACTGCACAACAGAAAAGGGCCCTTTTCCCCCGGAGGTAAAAGGGGCCCGTTTAGGGGGGCGAAAGGATGCCCGGGGCAGAGCGTTAAAACATGCCCCCCCACGTTGAAAACCTTTGCACATTTAATAAAAGGACAATGAAACTGAAACCGAATTACTAGCTTTATTGAGGAACTCGTTTCTTTTTAAATGGGGATGTTGTAAACTCTGTAAGTAAAGACAAGGCGAAGAACGAAGATACAAAATGAGGCCCCTCTTATTGGAGAGGAAAACCCAGGGTAAAAGCGGGAATTTTAGGGGTAGGAGTCTTAGTTCGCAAACGTCTAGAAAAAAATTTTGTGGAACTATAGTTAAGGAAAGAGGGCTTAGACAATAAAACCAAAAAATAAATAACTTAAAGATTTTTTAATCTATGCCCCAACCTGCCCCACAGCAAAAAAAGAAATAGAGTGCTTCCAGGGATTGTTCTTTTAGCCAGCAGAGAGTAAAACCCTTTTCCCACAATAATTAGGGGGAGTTTTTAAAGGGAAAAATAAGAAAAAAGACAGGGAGAAACCATGGGGGAATCAGGGAATGGGCACTAAAATGAGAGGGGACAAATGCAAATCGTTTTTGCAGAGGGCCCGATCAAATCATGAATAATTCTTAAAAAAAAGACAAAAAAAAAAAAAAGACTGGTCCCCACTACATCAAAATTAAAATCTACTTCATTTTTTCAAATATGCCAATATAGAAAAAAAATATGGGAGCATTACTAGAGTAACTTTTGGCGGCGACAGATCTAAAACATTGACCAAATAAACAATCATTTAAATGATTTTTAAAAGGGAACTGCATTGAAGCAGAACGTAAAGAAAAGCCCCCAGCAAGTTTTTCCGGGTAGAAACAAAAACAGCTTATGAAGAACTTTGGGGTCTGAAGTATCATCAACAGGGGCAAAAAGGAATTAGCTGAACCAATAAAGACTATAAATAAATAAAAAGGGATGTAGGAAATACAATCTCAAAATAAAAAAATGTGACATGACTCAGGGACTAGCATGAAAACAGTAAAAAGGCTCAGAACAGGAGAAATTAAATTATGCAAAAAGAAACCCAAAAAAAAAAGGGCATATAATAGAATAATCATAAGAGTAGTGGGAAGGGATCTATACAACCCCATGAACAGCCCATATAGAAGCGAATGTGGTTAACTAGGACGTACCTAACTCACAACAAAAAAAAATAAAAAGAAAGCTTAAAGGGATGAAGGGAAGAGGAAAAAGCTAGGTGAAGATGGAATTACGTAGACCTTATAATAATCGGAAATTGAAAAAGGAAAATAGCCAAACTTTTTAACAAAACCTTCCCCAAAGGAAAAACTCTGAAAAAGGGGGAAAAATCAATAATTTTTTGATACATTAAAAAGGGGGCTAAAAAGGTCTAAAAAACTACCCATCCATAAGCCCCTTTTATTCTTGCAAAAATGTTCAAAAAGTCATCACAACTGTATCTCTGACAGTCTGGGGTTTTAACCAATTTTTCCCATATTCTAAAAAAGATATAGAAAAAAAAATTGGGGTTTTACGATTACGAAAAGGATTTGACCTTACAAACACCAACAATCTAGAAGCTATTTGAAAAAGGGAGAGGGGGGTTATTGTAAAAAATTGAAATATATAAAGAAGGGGGACAGCAAACCTCAAGCTCCCCCATGGAATGCTAAAAAACCAATGAAAAAGGTGTTTGACAGGGGTACCATCTCACCAAAAACTGTTTACAGCTTGCTTCAAGAATGGAATGGAAAAAAAAATCAAAATAGGATAGGAAAACCCTGAACAAATTAAAATTTTGCAGATGATATTGTACTCTTCAGGAAACTCAAAGAATTCAGCAACAATAAAAAAATCTGAATAGAGAAAATCTGAAAATCGAACTTAGGAGAAAAAAGAAAAGACTAATCATGTTCACAATATAGGGGGAGTTTTTCGACAAAAAAAAAAGAGGAAAAATTAAACAACGCAATCAAACTAGGCTGGGCCCTCGCAAAAACAGTAGCAATGCGTCCCCCAGTTTAACCCTTTTAGGAAAAAAGGACTAAAAAACCAAAATTAAGGGGAGGGAAACAAAAATCCCAGAAGGGGGTGGAGAGGGTTTATGCGGGGAAAAATCTAAAATCGAAAGAGGGCGACGTGGATCAGGGAACAGACAAAAATGGAAAATATCTTGGGGGCATAAAAAAAAAAAATGGGAATGAGCAGGTCTATATTCGGAGCAGGATGACAATGGAAAAAAGAAAGTAAAAAGACTAGCTATAGATTCACAAAGAGGCCAAGGGCCCCACCATTGACAAAAAGTCTGAGGAATAACGAAATTTGGGGCCAAAACTGGAAAAAAAAAAAACGCAAGAAGGACAAGTTGGGGAAAGATTGGGAAGGCCACGTCTGCGTGGACGCTTATAATGA
>NC_051389.1:23012023-23014523 GCF_015228065.2 Penaeus monodon
GAGCTGGGGAAGCTGTGGTGGGGGTGGGGGTGTTGGGGAAGCTGTGGTGGGGATGGGGGTGTTGGGGAGATTGTGGTGGGGGTGTTGGGGAAACTGTGGTGGGAATGAGGGAGTTGGGGGAGGTTGTGGTGGGGTGGGGGAATTGGGGAAGCTGTGGTGGGAATGGGGAGTTGGGGGAGATTGTGGCGGAGGTGGGGGTGTTGGGAAAACTGTGGTGGGAATGAGGGAGTTGGGAGAGGTTGTGGTGGGGGTGGGGGTGTTGGGGAAGCTGTGGTGGGGGAGAGGATGTTGGGGAGATTGTAGTAGGGGAGGAAAGAGGCGAGAGGGAGCTTGTGGTGGGGATGAGGGAGTGGGTGAGGAGTGGGGGGAAGAGGCAAGAGGGAGCTTGTGGTGGGGATGGGGGAGTGGGTGAGGAGTGGGGGGAAGAGGGAAGAGAAACGAGGCGAGGGGTGAGGGTCATGGGGTTGGGCGGGGTATGAGGGAGGGGGTTGGAGGAGAGAGGGAGGGGTGCGGTCGAGGGAGGGGAAGGGGCGCCAAGGGGGGGGGGGAGAAAGGGGGAATAGCAAAGAAAGAGACTAAGATAGGGAAACGAAAGAGGGAAAAGGAAAAAGACCACGCAAGCTTAATATCAAAGAGGCGGCGAATAGAGGGGAAGTGAGAGAGAGAAAGAGAGGAAAGGAAAAAAGCGATAACGCGAGGAGAAGGGGAAGGAGCGATAATCTCGTGGAAAATGGAAAGAAAGGGAACCGTAAGGAATAGAACAGAGGAGAAGGAGGAAAGAACGAAAGCGATAACCATGAGGGGAAGCGATAACCATAATAGGAAAAAAAGAAGAGGAGAAGGAAAGAGAATAACGATTATAATAACAATGATAATAATAATAATAATAATAATAATAATAATAATAATAAAATAATAATAATAATATATATTATTATTATTTTATTATTATATTATTATTATTATTATTATTATTATTATTATTATTATTAATGATAAGGATAATAGAAATAATAGATAATAATAATAATGGTAATGATGATAATAATTAACAATAATAATAATGATATGAAGAATGGTATTAACAGTAACAACAAAATAATGATAATAATGATGATAAAAGAAAAAACTAATGAAGAAGATATACATATATGTATATATAATTATATTTTTCACCGCTTGCAGCTCATCAAAGAATAGATCATTGTCTTAAAAAAGATACACAGGTGTTTCCTTTCATTCACTCAAGTGACGCTTAAATTAATCAACGTATCTTTGAGTTTTTATCTATTTTCGTTCAACAATGCTTAAAAGCATAAGAATGCCTTAGAAAATTGAAGCCTACTTAAGATCATGTCTGCCCCAAGGGTAAAGGAAAATATGTAAGACTCATTTCATTATTATGAAGAGAGATAATAAATGAGAGAATAATACCAAGCGTTAACTGGTCTCCATTATGCTGCCTTCATGAAAAATGAATAATACGCATTTTTGTGTATATGTATACGCCATTTTTATGAAAGTATGTCCTACTCAGGCTAAAGGAGAAAGGTTTTTTTTTATCAAGGTTAGCAGTGTTATATGGTACTAAACAGTGCAAACTAAACCGTTTTCAGTAAAAAATAAACTTAGTTGCGATATATTTATGAGGTGACAAAGAAGGTATATGAGGAAACGGGCATATCAGAGGTTACTATAAAAGATTTTACGAACCTCAAGAAAGGAGCAGGAAACAAAGTTGATATGTTATGTGCACATGATAGGTCGTGATGAAGGACACGTAAGGCGCTGGGTGTTGAAACTGGGAGTGCCAGAAGACGGAGAAGGAGCGAGGCAAGAGTGGGATCGAGGGATTGCTTGGCAGCGGATCGACGAGAGGAAACCGGACGAGGGCCTGAGGGAAGACCCGTCCAAAGCAGGTGGTCCCTACACCAGTATGGGAGGATTATGGTGCGGAGGAAAATCTATACGGATTTTTGAGGAAGACTGAACGATCGAAAAATAATCCTTCATCTTAACTCACGGAATTATTCATTTTCTTTCGCTAGCTTTCTTTTTAACCTCTGCCCAGGTCTCATTATACAAATGGAATGTGTATGGGAATTTCGTTCTTGGTTACCTGAATATAGCTTTCAGTTTCTTGGATCACTTGGTAAAATTTGCAAACAACTATTGGCTTCTCCCTTGGGAAATCACGAAATTCTGCCATGGAGACTATAAAAAGGCATGTAGTCAAAAATAAAATGAAAAGTTATATTTGCCATTAAGATAATTAACAATGCTAATGATATGCCCCGCTGCATATGTTGATTTAGCCGGGGAACTTGCAGTTGATAGCTGATGTTGATATTAGCAACATTCTTTTGATGAAATTCAAATAACTGGATGATTGTTTTTCATATTCTTTTAAATATTTTATGCTGCTGTTTTCAGTACATTGTTAATTACTAAGGTTATTTCGATTTTTTCACTCTCAGAATTATTCATGGTTGGAGTTGTT
>NC_051389.1:23020624-23037700 GCF_015228065.2 Penaeus monodon
TTTTTACTAAAAAAGAAAAATTTTCAATAAAATCTTCACCTCTTTCATTTATATCTCCAAGGCTAAATTTTCCACGGTGTCTTTTTTCAGATCATTTTTTCCCTTTTTTGGATTGAGGTCTCCCATGATTATTTTTACATCTCTGTTAGGGTGTGTCTAAGTTTTTTGGAGAGTGTTATAAAAATTTTCCATTTCTTCATCCTTGCAATGTTGGTGGTGCGTAGCTTTTTAATACAAATTTTTATGAGTTTTTGCTTTTTCGACTTTAAAATGCGATCATTTATTGGGCGTACCCAATTGTGCGTTTGCTTTTTTTTCGTGAGAATCATGCAATCCGTGCAAAATTTCCCTTTCTTTTTTCCAGAAAAAGAACTTCTTGTTTTCTTTAGTTTTGAAACTTCCATTACTTTTCCCCAATTTGGGCTCACTGATTCCTGTATTTTTAAGTTTTCTATCAAAAACCCGGGTAAGACAATAAAAATGCACCCTGGGTTCCCTTAACAAGGGTGCACCCTATTGCTCCCTATCCCGGGTTTCGGTGAAACTGTGGCCCCAGGGGCATGGTTCTGGTGAAAAACCTTTGGTTTAGATTATGGTTTCACCATACAAAAATCTGGGTTTAAGTGCAAAGTTTTTTAAAGGGGGAGTAGTTTTTCCTGTTTGTTGGAGACGCGGTTGAAAGGGCCGGGGGGTTTCCCCTCAAATTTTTTTTTCTCCTGACAAAACCCCACACCATGATTAAATACAGAAATGATATGAATTATCATGTATATATTATATAAAATATATATATAATATATATTATATATATATTATATATAATTTTATATATATAGTATATATTAAAGTATATTATATTTTATATATATTATTTATTATAGTTTATAATGTTTTTTATTTAAAATTATAAGTTATATATATGTATATATATGTATATATTTATTATTTTATATAATATATAATTATTATATAATATTATATTATATATCATATATATAAAAAAATATATATAATAATAATATACATTAATATAAATACATATATTCTATACATAAAATATACATTATTAACTTTATTAAAAATAATATATATAAAAAATAACAAATAATTAATAATATAATATAAATAAAAAAAAAATAAATAATATAATATATATATACATATATTAAACAATTATAAAAATATATATATTAATATAAATATATATATACTATATATATAATAAAATATATATATTATATATAAATATATTGTTATTAATTTATAATTATAATATATATTTTATATTTATATATATATAATATATTAAAAATTATAACAAATTTATTTAAAATAATAATATTATTTAATTATATTTTATATATTATATATATATATATGTATTTAAAAATTTAATATGTAATAATATAATTAAAATTAAAAATAATATATATGATAAAAATATATGTTATATATTTTTAATATTAAATTATTTTATATATGTATAATAATATATATTTATTATTAATGTATAAAATTTTATATATATTTTTATATAATATATTTATAATATATATATATATATGTTTTATTGAAAATTTATATATATATATTATATATATTATATTATAATTATATTAAAATTGTATAATATATTAAATATAATTTATATATATTTGTATAACTTTAAAATATATTTTTTCCCATTTTATATTAAAAAATATTATTTTAATATTATATATATATGTTATAATGATATATATATTATTATAAATTTATATTTTTAATTTATTTTTTATATTATTATATTATAATATATTGTATTTTATATATATATATATTTTTTATTTTGTATTTATATATATTGTATGTTTATAATGTATTTAATATATATTAATTATTGTTATTATATAATAAGTATTGTATTTTTTAATTTTGAAATTATAATGTAATTTTATATTATGTTTTGTAATAATATGTATTGTATATTATTGTTATGTATATATATTGATAATATATATATATTTTTATATATATGATTTTATATAAAATATATAATATATATATATATATATTATATATATTTTTAAAAATTTCCCTTTTTATCCATCCCATAAAAGGAAAGGAAATTTACATACAATTTTTACAAACTTGTTACAAACCCCCTTTGGATCTGCATGTGATACCTAGGCTGAGAAAGAAAGGTAAGGTGGCTTAGGGCAGGGTAGGGAAAATAATGTATGAGAATTGGGGCGAAGCTGAGGTGTCAAAGTGCCAAACCCCTTTGGAGGGTGTTTTGACACTAGAGAAAAATGGAAGGGATCTTTCATCATTTCCATCGGGAAAGTGTATGGAAATTTTCAAAATTTTGAGCCCTGCCTGGAAATGTGAAAATTACATGTTCAGGATCCTTTTCCTGTACTACACAAACAATTTATTGCTATTGCAGATATAGACTACGTAGTGATATGATAGGGGCCTGGTAGGAAAAAGTTTAGAATATCAAATAAAAAACGCCTTTGGGAAATTCAAAAAGAAAAAAATGCTTATAAGAAAAAGAGGTAAAAACAATGAAAAAGGGAGGTGGGGTCTTGCATCCGGCTATAAGCCAACACCTGAGAGTTCCACTATAACCCTAATGTCGGGTTTTTTTTACCAGGGGGGGCTGGGGGTCCCCCAGCCCCAAGGGGTTTAGAGCACAGACTTACCTGCAAGTACCAAAACCAATCGGGGGTTGAAAAAACGGGCCTCTGCCATGAGGGTAAATCTGTAGCGGGTTTGTGCTGCAACAAGCTTTCACACACTGCCGGGAAGGTTTTTTTCTGTTTTACTTGCTTTGGGTGAAGCTTTGTTTTCCTGTTTCTGTAGGCAGTGAGAAAATTTTATCAGCAGGAAAAATACAGAAAGGAGATAAAAGCAGCAAGAAATAGGTTTCACAGAACGCTTTGTTTTTTTTCCCTAACTTAAATATCGCCCTCTCCTATTTTTTTTGTAACCTTAAAAAATTTACAATTAAAAACTAAAAAAAAAAACTGAAACTGAAAAAAAAGATTCCCTTTCCCACCTTGGCTCCCCAAGCTTGAGCTGGGGGTGCTTCCCTCAAAAGTGGCGCACACGGGGAGTTTTTCCATTTTGGGCCAATTTTTTTGGCGATGCGGCAGCGCCCTTATCAGTGCCCCCCTCTGCAAATGCCTCCTACTGTAGACCTTTTTCTTCTTAAAACCCTGCAAAAAAATTTGATTTTTGGCATTACTGGATGATGTAGTTGCAGTATGAGATTTGGGAATATCGCGGAAAAAAAGAAAGGAGGGGGAAAATAAAAAAAGGGAAAAAAAAGATAAAATTTTGTTTATCACAATAAAAATCTAAAAACCATCTATATTATAAGACCATTCACTCATGAATTTAAAAAATATAATATATACACCCAACTTTGCTTCTAATTTTAAACTGTCATGAGTGTAATGATGTTAAATGATCTATCTAAAACAAATATTAATGTTCTTTTTGGGGCCTCTTTCTCCTTGGCCATTTTAACACTCTTCCCCCCTTTTCCCTTGACCCTCATAGTGGGGATGGGTTCAACCACTTCCTCCCGGGCTGCTCTTCTATTTGCCATAAAAACACCCCCCCCGGTTGTGTTGGACCATCAATTCCAGCGGGCATTTGTCAGTCAGGGTGTTTCCCCTCGTAGATGACGCGCATCAGGAGGTTTTTCCTTTGTTTGGGAAAGGTGCTTGTGGCAAGTCCGCACTAACCTTTTTTTCCCCAACCTCTTGGAAGCTCCCAAGCTATCTCTTTTCCTCTGCATTTTTTCGGGAAAGTGGGAAAAAAAAGAAGACAAAGTTTTTTTTAACCCGCAAACTCTCATTTCACTCACTCATTTTTTTCATTCACTTACAAAATTAATTGTAAAATTTTGGGAACAAGGGAAAAGTGCCAGTGGCAGGTGTTTGTCTCCCCAAATGAACAAAGTTTTGTGGGGAGATTGGACTCAGCTCCAGCATTTTTTCCCCCAGTAAAGATAGTGAAATGTACCATCTATGAGCCTCCCCGGAAAGCTCCCCTTATCCGGCTTTTTCCAGCCGAAACCTATTCCCCCCCTAACCCCAGTGCAAGTTTTTGCTAAAAATTAAAAAAAAGAATAATAACAAAGGTAACCATTTTATAATTGTTATTATTACCACAACTTTTTTGATTTTGGAGAATGAATGGACCCTGCACAACGATAAATTTTATTCCCATCTTCCCCCCTTCCCGATGGGTGGCATGTACCACAGCCATGGCAGGGGGGGCTTCTGGGGGGGGAATGTATGTACATCCATGGGTATTATGGAGAGGCCAGAGTTATTTTTTTTTACAATCCGGCAAAATTTTATTTTTCTGTGATTAGTCTTTTTTAAAACACTTCTCATTTTTACAAAAAAAAAAAAAAAAAAAAATTTCCCCGTCTCGATATATCAGGAAATTTGGCATAGAGACTTTAGAAAATAATGAAACGAAAATAAACATATCTTTGTATATTTGAAAAAAGGGGCATGGGATGCTGGTCTTGGCATGATTTGTCGCGCATGCTAGGGCGTGTATAAGTCCCTGGGCAGTGGGGCCCCGGGCCCCACATGAATCCATCCTTTTGACTTACATTTTTCCCTAGGGACAACATTTGGGGGACGGGATCACAAGTAACCCAAATGCTAAATTTTTGGAAATGTTATTTTACTTTGTTTTTCATTTCAGAAAAAAATCATTTGCGGTCCGGGGAAAGCTAAAAAATCTGTTTAATTCTTTTTCAGAAAAAATAGACCTTTCACTGGTACTTGAAGGTTGACGAAACCCATGGTGTGGCTAGGTCAAGCAAACTATGAGGCGAGAAGGTAAGGTAAAAGGGATCACGGCTAAGTTAATGTGGGCTTGAACGGGCCCATCTCGCATCTTTAAATTTTTGTTTCCCAAAGGGGGGTCACAAATATCATTTTGGTCATGTTGCACTGCCCTAATTATACTATACCAGGGCCTAAGGACATCAATGTCTGTGCGGGTTTTGGTGTCAACTTTGGGTCAATAGCTGAGGCCCCGGGGTTAGTGGGTTAAACCTAAATTTGCTATTTTTGAATGTTTACTAAAATCTAAAGCCCAAAAATGTGAAAATTAAACCCCCATGCAAAGAGCTTGAACGGTTTCTTCTTTTGAGGAAATGACAATTTGGTCTACAATTCTTTAATTGCCCAGAAGGGATGAGGTGGATTTTGGGGGGGGGAAAAGAAAGTAAATAAAAAACAAAAAGACGTACCCAAACAGGTAGATTTGAAAGACACACAAGATAGAGACAGATAAAACTAGACAGAGAGAAAGAAGGAGAAAGGGGAAACCCGAGCTGCAAGAAAAAAGAGTGGAAAGAAAAAAAGGAAAGGGCAAAGAGATAGGTGAAGAAAAAAAAAAAAGAGAAAGGAAAGTAAAGATGGGAAGGAGAGAGAGGGGAGAGAGAGAGAGGAAGGAGAGAGAGAGGAGAGAGAGAGAGAGGAGAAGAAGGAGGTAAGGGGGGGGGGGAGAGGGGAAAAAGAGAGAGAAGTTTTTAAGAGAGAGAGAGAGGGGGGGTTTTTTTTTTGAAAATTTTTTTTTAAAAATTTGAGAGGAGGGGTTTTTAAAAAAAAATTTTTTAAAAAATTTTTTTTTTTAGGGGGTTTTTTTTTTTTAAGGGGAGAGAGTTTTAATAAGAAGGGGAGTTTAAAGAGAGAGAGAGTTTTAAAGAGAGAGAGAGTTTTTTGAGAGAGAAGAGGTTTTTGAGAGAGATAGAAAGTTTTTAAGAGAAGGAGAGAGGTTTTTAAAGAGAGAGAGAGTTTTTAAGAGAGAGAGAGGGTTTTTAAGAAAAGAGAGAGTTTTAAAAAAAGAGTTTTGAAGAAGAGTTTAAGGAGAGAGAGAGTTTTTTAAAGAGAGGAGAGGTTTAAAAGAGAGAGAGAAAAAGAGAGAAAAAGAGAGGAGAGAGGAAAGGGGGGGAAGAAGTGAGAGAGGAGAGTGAGAGGATAAGGAAAAAATTTTAAAAAAGATATAAGGGGAAAGAATTTTAAGGGGAGAGAAAAGGGAATTTTAAGAAAGATAGGGGGAGAGAAGTTTAAAAAAGTAGGGAGAGAGAATTAAAAGAGATAGGGGAGAGAATTTGAAAAGAAGAGAAGGGGGGGGGAGAGAGAGAGAGAGAAAATAAGGGAGAGATTTTAACAGAGAGAAAGGGGAAAAAATTTTAACAGAGAGAGTAAAGGGGAAAGTTTTTTAAAAAGAAAGGGTTGGGAGAGAAATTTTAGGAGAGAGAATGTGTCTGATGTGTAATTTGTCGTATTTTAAACTGTTTCTGAGTGTAATTGTGTCTGTATTGTAATTGTGTCTTATGGAAATTTGTGTCGTATTTTTAACCCGTTTTAATTATGTATGTTACTGAAAGTTTATGCCAATTTTTCTATTTACTGGTTTTACTACTGCCTTTTATCTTTGATGTCCAGGGCCTTTTTCCCACACCCCAACATATAAGTATGTCCATGTTTTACCTTTTTATTCTCTCCTTTCCACAAAAAACCCCCTATGTTGTATTGTCTATCCTCTTCCACAAGGCTAGCATATTGTAAACTACCTTCATCCCCAAGATTGTCTATTTTAAGCATGTATCTATGCCCCATCTTTAGACCATGTAGGAGAAAAAGGCATATGAACCCAGCTTTTATAAGTGGTTACTGAAATGTGTTCCAATGTTATTCTATTTTCTGTTGTTACTACATGCCTTGAAATCTTTGTTTGTCACATCCCTATTTTCCCCACACACACACATCATATAAGTATGTCCATTGCTTTCCTTTTTATTCTTTCCCCTTTTGCCCCTAGACTTTCCTATTTGTTTTTAAAAAAAAAAATTTCCCCTTCCACAAGAGTAGCATTTTTTGTAACACTCCCTTTTTATCCCCAATGTTGTCATTTTTAAAGCATGTAAATCTATCCCCATCTTTAGCCCGAGGAGATACAGCAACCCCGTGGGAGCCAAGGAGCAAACCTCGCTCCTTTGGGACAGCCATACTCCATCATTACTATACAAAAAAAAGGGAGTCATTACTTTTTTGTTTGTCACTTAACCCTAAAACTCGCCTACCAAAACTCTTTAGGGCCCATCATTCCGGGTCTTCAGTATGTGAATTGTGCTGTATGTGTAAATTTGTCTGTATTGTAATTGGTGGTTTTAATTGTGTCTGTGTGGTAAAGCATTGTATGTGTAATTGTGTTTATCGTGTAATTTTGTTTCTTGTGTAATTTTGTGTGTATGTTAGTTGTGTGCCCGTGTATGTGTGTGCGAGTATGTGTCGGCATGCGCGGTGTGTGCAGTTTTGGTGTGTGTGTGTTGCATTATGTGTTGTGCTGTGTGCATGTATCTGTGTGCGTGTGTCTTTTCGGCGTGGTATGTGTAAAAGGTCGTGGTCTGCGTGTTTGTGTTTTGCTGTTTGTGTGTGTGTGTGTGTGTGTGTGTGTGTTTTGTGTGGGTGTGTGTGGTGTGTGTGTGTGAGTGAGGAAAAGTGAGTGAGTGAGTGAGTTGTGGTGTGTGTGTGTGTGTGTGTGTGGTGTGTGTGTGTGTGTGGTGTGTGTGTTGTGTGTGTTGGTGGTGGTGAGTGAGTGAGGATGGTGGTGAGTGCGTGAGTTGTTGGTGTGTGATGGTTTTTGGGGTTGAGTGAGTGTGTTGTTGTGTGTACTGAGATGTGTGTTGAAAGATTTACATATGTTTGTGTGTGTAATAGGTTTGTATGTGTATATTTTTGTTTGGTATATTTAGTGTATTTTAGCTTTTGTGTGTTGCTATTTTGTGTGTGTATGCATGTTTGTGTGTTATGCGTATGTTATGGTTATCTTGTTTTTTGTGTATCGTATGTTTTTGTGTGTGTGTGTGATTTGGTATCGTTTGTGGTGTGTGTGTTTGTTGTGTGCTTTGTTGTGTGTGTGTATGCGTGCTTGTGTGTGTGTGTGGGTTTTTTCGGCTGTGTGTGTGTGTGTGTGTGTGGTGTATGGTTGTGTGTGTGTGTGTTGTTGTGTGTATGCGGCGTGTGTGTTATGCGCGTTGGGTGTGTTTCGTGTGTGTTGTATGCGTGTGTGGTGTATGCGTGGTGTGTGTGTGTTTTGCTTGTGTGTGTGTGTCTGTGTGTGTTGCGTGTGTATCGTGTGTGTGTGTGTTATAGTGTCTGTGTTGTGTTGTAACGTGTGTTTTGGTGGTAAAAGTGTGTGGTGTGTGTGGTACGGTGTGTGTATACGTGTGTGTGTGTGGGACGTTGGTATACGTGTGTGTGTAAAGTGTATGTGTGTTATCCCGTGGTGTATGTGTGTGTGTATAGGTTTTGATGTGTAAAAGTGTGTGTATGTTAAAAGTGTTGTTTTTTGTGTGGTTGATTGTATACGTGTGTGTGAGTGTGTAACGTGTTGTGGGGGTTTTTTATACGTGGGTGTGGTGTGTAACGTGTGTGTAGTGTGTATAC
Source organism: Penaeus monodon (assembly GCF_015228065.2). Lineage (NCBI taxonomy): Eukaryota > Metazoa > Arthropoda > Malacostraca > Decapoda > Penaeidae > Penaeus > Penaeus monodon. The sequence goes on from NC_051389.1 coordinate 23,029,099, forward strand.
GTGTGTGTGGTGGTACGTTTTTTTTGTGTGAGTGTGGGATTTTCGTGTGTGGGTGTTGTGTTAGTGTGTATACGTGTTGTGTGTTTGTGTGGTGGGTTTAAAGGTGGGGGGATACGGGGGAGGGGGTGTTTTTTATAGTGTGCGGGGTGAATGTGGTGTATAGGGGGTGTGAAAGTGTGTTTGTGTTACAGTGTTGTATGTGTTTGTGTATACGTGGGCGTGTGTTTTTATACTTTGTGTATAGTGTGTGTTTTATACGTGTGTTTGGTTTGGTGGTGTGTTACGGTTTTGTTTTGTATCTGTGTGTGTTTAAATGTGTGTTGTATACATGTTATTTTGTGTGTGTGTGGGTTGTGTGTTGTGTGTGTGGTTGTGTGTGTGTATGGTGTGTTGTTTTGTGTGTGTTTTGTGTGTGTGTATGTGGTTTGTAGTGTGTGTGTGTGTGTGGGGTGTGTGTTTTTGTGTGTATTGGGTTTTTTGGGATTGTTGTTTATGTGGTGGTTTATTGTGTGTGTTAATTTGTGTGTGTGTATGGTGGTGGTATGGTTTTTGTGTGTTTGGTGTGTTATGTGTGGTTATGTGTGTGTTAATTTTGTGGTTTGTTGTGTTGGGTGTTGTGTGTGTGTGTGTGTGTGGTGTTGGGTGTGTGTGTGTGTGTTTTTGGGGGTTGTTTTGTGTGTGTGTGTATTGTGTGTTGGGATATGTGTGGGGTGTTAGTGTTTATTTTGTGTTTGTTGTGTGTGTGTGTGTGTGTTTGTGTGGGTGTGGTGTGTGTGTGTTGTGGGGTGTTGTGTGTGTTTGTTAAAACCCTTTTTGGGCTATATTTTTTTTGTTTTTTTTAAATTGTTTCTGTGGTGGGGTTTTTTCCCGTTGGTGTTTTTTTTGTTATTTTTTGTAAAAAACTTTGTTTTCTTGGTATACTTGTGTTTGGGTTTTTTGTTGTTTTTTTTTTTTTTTTTGTTTTTTCCACTTCGGGAAAGGAAAAAATGAACATCAACCCACCATCTCGGGGTTCAATCCACCTGTCTTTTTTTCCTATTTTCGCCCCTTTCCACCCCCATTTATCCTCCCACCTCTTCGATCCGTCTACCCTCCAAGCCCGTTCTGTATGGGGGAGAAGACAGATATGATGTTCAGTGAAAAGAGGGTAAAAATCGGGGGAGGGGTTTTTTAAAGGGACGGAAAGACACGAGAAAAATTTCCCCAAAGCTTCCCAGAGGCTTCAGTCGCCCTTTTTCAAAAAAAAAAGGGGGAAAGAATTCTCGCCCTGAAGACTTTCGGGAATTTTGGGAAAGGGATTTTTTCAGGAATGTGTTTGGTGGATTGCCTTGTCGGGGAAAGCGGGAAGGATGTGGTGGTATTTTTGCTCTCCTTTTGCTGCGATGACTCGGAATTGTTCACGTGGCGGCAAGCACCTTCACTCTACCGATACATTTAAAAAATGTTTTCAATGTACATTATAAAAATACACTTGCAAATTATTTAGTAATCCAGAGACAAAAGTTTATCAATAAAAATATTAATTAGATAAAGATAAGTTAGAACAACTTTCCAATAATCACAAATAAATCCCGGCATTTTTAGAAAATACCAAAGGAGGCGCTTGAATTTAAGGAAATTTGTGTCCTGAATAATATAAAAATCAGAACTAAAATTGCTGTCACAAGCAGTTTCGTTGCGAAAAAATGAAAAAGCAACCGATGGGAAACTAAAAAGGGTAAAAAAAAGGGTCTTAATACAACAAAAACACACCATGCAATAATAATAATAATAATAAAAATAATAAAAATAATAATAATAATAATTTAAGAATAACAACAACAAGAACAAAAACAAACAACAACAACAACCCGCACAAAAACAACAACAACAATGATGATAATAGAGTAATCATGATATTACTACTAATAATAATTAAACAATAACAACAACAATAGCAATAACAACAATAATCACCATCATAACAATAGTAATAATGATAACAACAATAATGATAATGATAATATCAATGATAATAATAATGATACTAATAATAATAAATAATAGTAACTAATAAATAATTTAAAATTTATTTTATTTAAAAAATAGTAACCCTAATAGGATTTTGATGATGATATGATGATGATGATGATGTATATGATGATGATGATATGATGATGATGTGATGATGATGATTATTGATGATGATGATGTTGAACAAAAAAAAACCCATAACATCATATAAAAATAGTAACAATAATAAAAGATGATATAAAAAAATGATTATAATAATGATGATGATTATATTGCTTACAAATAATAATAATAAAATATAATAAATAATAATAAAAATAACAACAACAGAAAAATAATAACAATAATAGAAATAACAATAACTATAACAATAATAATAATAATAATAAAAAATAATTATCATTATTATTATTTAATAATACCAGTGTAATAATGGTAATAATAGTAATAATATAATAATAATAATAATAATAATAATATATAATAATAATAATAAAAACAGCAATAATAATAAAAATAATAAAAACAATAATAAAAATGATGTAATAGCAATAATCATTTAATGATAATAGCAGTAGTAATGATATTAATAAGAGTAATAATAATAAATGATGATAATAATAATAATAATAATAATAATAATGATAATAAAAATAATAACAATAATATAATAAACAATAAAAACAATAATATAATAATGGATAATATAATAATAATAACAATATTAATAATGATAAAAACAATGATAACTTATATATGCATATATATATATATATATTTTATTATATTTTAATATATATATATATATAATATATATATATTTATATACAGTCTATAATGCATTGTATATATTTATATATATGTATTGTAAGGGATTTATATAAAATAAAGATATATATATATAATATATATAATATATAATATATATATATATAATATATTACATATTTATTTATCATACATACACACACACACACACACACACACACATATATAGATATATTTTATATATATTATATATAATATTATAATATACATATATATATATATTATAATACATATCTATAATATATATTTTATTATATATATATATATAATATATATTTGATATATATTGATATTATAAGTATTATATGTGTGTGTGTGTGTGTTGTGTGTTGTGTGTGTGTGTGGTGTGTGTGTGTGTGTGTGTGTGTGTGTGTGTGTGTTTGTGTATGTATTATTACACACACAACACACACACACACACACACACACACACCACACACACCACACACACGTATACACACACCACACACGTATACACACACTCCCACACACACACACACGTTAGCACACACCACGTAACATACCACACACACACACAACCCAACACACACCACAAAAAAAATTAAAATTTTAATAAAAATAAATAATTCAAAAAAATACCAAAAATATATACAATAAATAATAATATATATATATATAAATATAATATATAAAATATATATTTTAAACATTAAAAAAATAATAAAATTAATAAATAAAATATATATGTAAACAAATATATATAAAAAAATTATTAATAAATAAATATATTAACATATATAGGAAAATTATATATATATAATTATTAAAATTTTAAAAATTTAATATATTATATATTAATAATAACATAATACTATATATATATATAATAATAATATAATATTATATATATAATAATTACAATTATGCTTTAATTTTAATATTTTAATAATATATTATATATATATATATAAAAATTTTATTATGCTATATAAATATATATATATAATTTAATATTTTAATTTTTATATTTATATAATAGCAATATTGCTTTAAATGCATTTGCATATATTAATTAATAAAAAATAATATACCATTAAAAATTATATATAAATAATATAATTATATTATATAATTTTATAATTTTAATATATAAAATTTAATATATATAAATTATTAAAATTATAGCATATATAAAAGGGCATAATTTATAGCTATATTTTATGCATATATAATATGCAATATATATATATGAATTATAATTGCATAAATATATGATATATATATTATTATTATATTTTTATATTATATATTTAATATAATATATATTATATATTATATAATATAAAATATATTATATATATATGCATATATATATGTTATATTTATTATTATAAAATTATATATATATATATATTTAATATATATTATATATATATTTTATATATATTTTTTGGTGTGTGTGTTGTGTGTTAGTAGAAAAAGATGCATAAATGCACACACCACACACACACACAAAAACCCACACACCACACACACACACACACACACAAACAACACAATATTATATATAAAAATCCCTGTATCTGTGCAGAAGGACCAAGCTACATGTGCTTGCGTTTGATCATGGTGTACAGTTGACAAGACCGTGTGTCCAATCGACGGTGAGACCGACAAAGGACCCTCGTGGATGGAATTGAAAGGTGGATATGGTTATGCACCCGGAAAGGCGCCACCCCACAAAAAGACTAAACAAAATTTGTGTGTGTGGTGTGTGTGTGTGTTGTGTGTGTGTGGGTGTGTGTGTGTGTGTGTTTTGGGGTGTGTGGTGTGGTGTGTTGTGTGTATATATATATGTATTATTATGTATATTAATGTATATATATGTGTATAAATTATTTTATATTAAAACACAATATTTAATATGTATATATACACTTATTTATATATAAAAATAATATGCCACACACACACACACCCCACACCCCCAACACACAATTAACACACCCATAAAACCCACATTGTTGTGTGTGATGTGTTGGTGTGTAATATATATATATAAATTATATATATATATATATATATATTAATATTATTATTTATTATATAACTGTATACATATGTATGTATTATTACATATATACATATATATATAATATATTATATATATATTAAATATATGAGATATATTTTGTTTACATATATATATATATATTTATATATATAAAATATTAAAATATTTTATATTAAAATATTGTACATATAATATAAAAATTATATATATATATATATAATATATATATAAATTTCTATATATATAATATATTTATATATATATATATATAAATTAATATATTTTATATATTATATATATTATATATATATAATTAATATTTTTATGTGTGGTGTGAAACGGGCCGCGATTTCAACATCGGTCAGCGAAATCGAGCTGACCTCCGAACATGGACTTGCAACGCCAAGGGGGGACAGTAGATGCAGCTGGGCTCTACCGAAAATGGAAGGAGAAGAATTAATCCATGGAGGCTGACAAACAGAAAAGAAAAATTAGGGAAACTGCATACATCGCGACGGAGAAAAAAAGAAAACGAGGGGGATTCAAATTATCGGGTTGCGGCAACAATTATGCTAACGAGTGGAGGTCAAGTCCCCAGGGGTTTCGTCTGCTCATTCTGATATATATATATATATAAAATATATATATATATATAATATTAATTCTATAAAAAAATATAATATAATATAACATTTAATAATATTATAATATTTTAAAATAATATTTTTTTATATAATATATATAATATATGTATATTATATATATAATTAAAATTAAAATATTAAAAATATATATATTTTTATTTATATATGACTCTGTAATTTCTCGATTATGTATTTCTGGAAGATTATCAAAACCCGGTCAAATACATTTCTTGTGTTGTGAAGATATTCTTTCGAACTAATCAAACGCCCCATTTCCTTCGCAAACAAGCACAGCTACGATATCGGTCCCATAGGTGGGGAGGGCATGGTACATATCAGGGAGTTTGGGGAAAAAATTCGAAAAATACATGTATTACATGGAAGAGAACAATATCCACTCGCTTCCAGGTTATATCGGAGGCTTCGCTCCCTTAAAACAACCTTTTCTTTGGGGGGAGGGGGGGGCTGCCTTCCACATCCTCTGCCTGGTTTTACAAAAACTTCACCTCATATGTTCCGGCATGATAAGCCCAGGCAAACAACAAATACTGACGCGTTTTCGAGTGATATAGGGGCTTCACCTCCTTAAACCCCGAGGGTGAAGCGTAAGCCCCCTCCCCCCCTCCCCCGCCTGGTCCACAAAATCTTCACCTCATATGTTCCGTCAGGGAAAAGGGCCCAGACCCCGTAATATTTTACCCATATCTTACCTCATGCATTATCTCGGGTCTTCCAGGTCGTTGTTGACGGGAATCGTGATCCTCCTTCTTTATCGGACAGCGGAAGGGTTTAGTGTCACGGCCTCGACGAAGCACTGTTGATGACTAGTATCTGTCTTTTCTGTAATGACACGGTGTCTTACAATTCGGGCACAGTACTTCCACGGGCAGTGCACCCTGATTTCGTGGGTAAATAAACTCGCGTCGTTATTTCGATGATATTTTACAAAGAAAAACGAATTAGTTATTTTCACCTAACAAAACTGCCTAGCCATACTGGAACTGATATGAATTTCAACCACCTCTTCTAAGCCCCGCTTCTATTGCTACGTGATCTATTTCATATCTGATTAAGTCTATTGTGCTGGACGTCACTGCCTACGGTCACGTCACTTTCCGGCGCAAATCTAATTGGCTAATGTGATTTCCCTCACTTACGTCATGCGTTACAAAACCGTTCTGGATTTTACACCTTCTTTATTACCGTTATTATCAGTTTGCGAAAAAAAGGGATATAGAAGAAAACTTTCATAAAATTATGTTACTTGGTAAGCTCAGATTCTATATTTAAGGTGTTAGGCGTCATTTCCAGTAGAACTTTTCCCGTCACTAAAGATTATTAATAAAAAAAGTTTTATCTGAACATACTACATGCATTTCAAAATTATAATAGTCTACACTAAATTACACATTTTCTAACTTCGAACAATGTGTTCCGTTTTCTTTAAATATTTGCTACAGTAGTCTAATGTATTTTAAAAGTGTTTCGAGACCAATCATCTCTTTCTAACACCAAAAGCGTTTCCCTTGTTATTCGTTTACTTCCTTGTAAACAAAAAAAAAAGGTTAACGAAAGTATATTGACATAACTTAAACAACTTACAATGCCAAACCAAAGGGCTAATGTCAAATATATTGAATGCGGTTATATTCTTTCTATCTCCCTCTCTATCTATCTGTCTTTCTATCCATCCCTATCTATCTACCGACTATCCATATATCTATCTCCCTACCTACCTATCTACATATATGTTTTAAATACACACATGTGTTTATACATGTATCTATCTACCATCCTATAATTTATCTGTCTGTCTATACATACAAAATCTATCTACCAACCTACCTATCCATATGTTTTATATAAATTTTCGGTTATCCCATTCATTTATCTTCTACCTACCTACCCTTGATATGTTTTAACAAACACTCACACACACACACACATGGATGGGTAGGGAGGTTAGGCAGACAGATAAACCGATGTATAACCGCATGTTCATTTAAAACATGGATAAGTAGGTTGGTGTATATATATATATATATATATATATATATTATATTATATAATCTATATATACCATATATATACAATATATACATAAAATAACAATAATATACATATATAAATATACATTATATAAAATTATATACATATATATATCATATATATCTATACTTTTATATATAATATATATATCATATATATTATATATATTAATATATATACTATACATACAACAACACACACACACATATGTATTTGTGTGTGGTGTTGCGTGCGCGCCAATCGTACATATATGAAAGGAAACAGCACAGTAAAAATAAAAATAAATCGTGCGTTTCGAACTCTTTACGAGTGGGAAGTGTGTGTGGTGTGTGCGTGCGTGCGTGTGTGGCGTGCGTGTGTGTGCGTGTGTGTTGGGGTGTGGTGAATTGTGTGGAGTGTGCGTGTGAGTGGCTGTGATGTTGTGAGTGTGCGTGTGCGTGTGCATGTGCGTGTGTAGTGTGCGTGTGTAGTGTGCGTGTGCATGTACGTGTGCGTGTGCATGTACGCGTGCGTGTGCATGTACGTGTACGTATACGGGTACGCGTGGTGTGTGGTGTGCGCGCATATATGCATATTCATCACGGGTTTGAGGAATTACATTTTGCATAAATTATTCGATATGTGAAAGAAAAAGTAAGAAGTATTTCAAGCAATAACAATGCCACTTTATCCTTCATGGTAAATGAGAAAAGTATTTATCTAATCACGGCTGATAAGACACTGTGCCATCTTTATCCGAAATAGACTGCCTTACGTAAACTCTCGCGCACGAAAGGTCTTAGAACACTCAAACTAGAAGATCTTGTTATCCTACGCTATGGCATTTCCAAATTATATAGGAAAATAATCTTAATTGATTAATCAGCCTAGTTTCCTAGTTAAAGCGACACAACAAGAAAATAAATCTTAACAATAAAGGAGGAAAAAGACTCACTGCAAGAAACAAAGTCACAAGCGCGTATGACAAACATATGGAGGCAAGGAACAGCACCAAAACATCAGCAATCTGCCACACAGCTTTTTGGAAGGTGTCAAC
>NC_051389.1:23042800-23050300 GCF_015228065.2 Penaeus monodon
ATATCATTACTACTGCTATTATCATTAATATGATTATTGCTATTATCATCATTTTTATTATTGTTGTTATTATTTTTTTTATTATTGCTGTTATTATTATTATTATTATTATTATTATTATTATTATTATTATTATTATTATTACTATTATTACCATTATTATCACTGGTATTATTGATATAATAATAATGATAATTATTATTATTATTATTGTTATTATTATTATTATAGTTATTGTTATTTCTATTATTGTTATTATGTTTTTCTGTTGTTATTATTATTATTATTATTATTATTATTATTATTATTGTAAGCAATATAATCATCATCATTATTATTAATCATTATTTTATCATCATTATTATTGTTACTATTTTTATATGATTGTTATAGGGTTTTTTTTTGTTCAACATCATCATCATCATCATCATCATCATCATCATCATCATCATCATCATCATCATCATCATCATCATCATCATCATCATCATCATCATCCTATTTATTGTTACTATTTTCTTTATTATATAATAATAATAATAATAATAATTATTATTATTATTATTATTATTATTATTATTATTATTAGTATATTATTATTATCATTGATATTATCATTATCATTATTATTGTTATTAGTATTACTATTGTTATGATGGTGATTATTGTTGTTATTGCTATTGTTGTTGTTATTGTTATAATTATTATTAGTAGTAATATCATGATTATCTCTATTATCATCATTGTTGTTGTTGTTGTTGCTGTTGTTGTTGTTGTTTTTGTTCTTGTTGTTGTTTTTTTTTTATTATTATTATTATTATTATTATTATTATTATTATTATTATTATTATTATTATTATTATTATTATTATTATTATTATTGGCAATGGTGTTGTTGTTGTATTAAGACCCTTTTTTCATCCATTTAGTTTCCCATCGGTGCTTTTTCATTTTTTTCGCAAACGAAACTGCTTTGTGACAGCAATTTTAGTTCTGATTTTTATATTTATTCAGGACACAAATTTCCTTAAATTCAAGCGCCTCCTTTGGTATTTTCTAAAAATGCCGATTTATTTGTGATTATTCGTGAAATGTTTGCTTTCTAACGTTTATCTTTATCTAATTAATATTTTCATTGATAAATCTCTCTGTCTCTGGATTTTACTAAATAATTTGCAAGTGTATTGTATATATGTACATTTGAAAACATTTTCTAAATGATATCGGTAAGAGTGAAGGTGCTTTCGCCGCCACGTGAACAATTCCGAGTCGACTCGCAGCAAAATCGGAGAGCAAAATACACCACGATCCTTCCCGTCTTTCTCCCGACAAGTGACGAATCCACACCAACACAATCATTCCTGCCAGCCATCCTCTGCCAACATTCCCGATCACGTCTTCAGGAGGCGAGAGATTCTTCCCAAGGCTTCGAAAAAGGGCGACTGAAGCACTCTGGGTAAGCTTTGGAATTGTTCTCGTGTCTCTTCCAGTCCCTTTCAACTCCCATCCTCGATCTTTTACTCCTCTTTCTCAGCTCGAATTCATCATGATCTGTCTTCTCCTCCATACAGAACGGGCTTAGGGATTGGGATAGACGGATCGAATGAGGATGGGAGGGATAAATGGGGATGGAAAGGGACGAAAATAGAGAAAAGAAGACATGGTGGATTGAACCCTCGAGATGGTGGTTCGCATGTTCATTGGTTTCCTTTTCCTGAAGTGGAAAAAACAAAAAATAGGGAAGAGGAGAACATACGAAAGGATGATAAGCCGTTTCAGTGTTTTTATGTTACTTTTGACTGGATTATTGTTATACGGGGCGGAAGGAAAAGGGAGAGGAGTATTTATTTACAAAGAAATAGACGAAGAAAAACATCATCTCACAGGAAAATTAATGTTCTCTATTTCACTGTTTTATTGTAAACTTGGAATTTGAAAGGTATTTATTGATAACTAAATGTTTAACTAATATATATGCCTTTCATGAAATAGGAATTAATACACACACACACACACACACACACACACACACACACACACACACACACACACACACACACACACACACACACACACACACACACACACGTATACACACACACACACGTATACACACACACACGTATACACACACACACACACACACACACACACACACACGTATACACACACACACATATAACACACAATATATACACACACACACACTATACACACACACCATAACACACAAAACACACACACACACACACCACACACACACACTAACACACACACACACACACATACACACACACACACATACACACACACGATACACCCCACACACTAAACACACAACACAACACACGTATACACACATAACACACACCGTACACACACACATACACACACACACACATACACACACACACACAGCATACACCACACACGCCATACACACACACACGCATACACATACACACACACACACACACGCATACACACACACGCGCATACACACATGCACACACACACACACATACACACGCACATACACACACACATACACACACAAGCATACACATACACATAAATATACACATACACACAAATATACACATACAAACATACATATACACACACAAACATATGTAAATGCATTCACACACACATACTCATGTACACACACACAACACACTCACTCACACACACACACACTCACACACACACACACACTCACTCACTCACTCACTCACTCACTCACTCACTCACTCACTCACTCACACACACACACACACCACACACACACACACACACACACACACACACACACACACACACACAAACACGCACACAAACACGCACAGACACACAGACACATACATGCATACACACACACACACACATGCACACACGCGCGCATGCTCAGACACATACTCGCACACACATACACAGGCACACACAACTACACATACACACAAAATTACACATAGAAACACAATTACACGTATAAACACAATTACACATACAGATGCAGTTACACACACAGACACAATTACACATACACACACAATTACACATACAGACACAATTACACATACAGACACAATTACACATACTGTAAGAGCCGGAATGATGGGCCCTACAAGAGTATGGTAGGCGAGCTTAGGGTGTAAGGTAGACGAACAAGAAGTAATGACTCCCTTTTATTTGTATAGTAATGATGGAGTATGGCTGTGCCAAGGAGCGAGGTGTTGCTCCTTGGCTCCCCACAGGGAGTCTGCCTGTCATCTCCTACAGTGGTCTAAAGATGGGCATAGATCACATGCTTAACATATGACAATCATTGGTGATAAAAGGTAGTGTTACAACAATGCATAGCTCTTGTGGAAGGGGATAGACAATACAACATAGGAATGTCTAGTGTGGCAATGAGAGACGAATAAACAGGTAAAGCAATGGACATACTTATATGTATGTGTGTGTGTGGGAATATAGGCATGTGACAATACATAAGATTATACAAGGCATGTAGTAACAACAGATAAATAGAATAACATTGGCAAACACATTTCAGTAACATCACATATATAAAGCTGGGTTACATATGCCTGTCATCTCCTACAGTGGTCTAAAGATGGGCATAGATCACATGCTTAACATATGACAATCATTGGTGATGAAAGGTAGTGTTACAATAATGCATAGCTCTTGTGGAAGAGGATAGACAATACAACATAGGAATGTCTAGTGTGGCAACGAGAGACGAATAAACAGGTAAAGCAATGGACATACTTATATGTATGTGTGTGTGTGGGAATATAGGCATGTGACAATACATAAGATTATACAAGGCATGTAGTAACAACAGATAAATAGAATAACATTGGCATACACACATAACATCACATACTAAAAGTGGTTACACATACAGACACAATTACACATACAGACACAATTACACATACAGACACAATTACACATACAGAAACAGTTAAACATACAGACACAATTACACATACAGACACATTCTCTCTCCTTAAAAGTTTCTCTCCCAACCTTTCTATGTTGAAAACTTCTCTCCTTATCTCTCTCTGTTCAAATTCTTTCTCCCTTTCTCTCTGTTCAAAGTCTCTCTCCTTATTTCTCTCTCTCTCCTCTCTCTCTCTTTTCAAATTCTCTCTCCCTATCTCTTTTCAAATTCTCTCTCCCTATCTCTTTTAAACTTCTCTCTCCCTATCTTTCTTAAAATTCTCTCTCTCTCTCTCCCTCTTAAAATTCTTTCTCCTTATATCTCTCTCTTAAAATTCTTTCTCCTTATCTCTCTCACTCTCTCTCTCTCTCTCTCTCTCTCTCTCTCTCTCTCTCTCTCTCTCTATCTCTCTCTCTCTTAAAGCTCTCTTTCTCTCTCTTAAAACTCTCTCTCTTTCTTAAAACTCTCTCTCTCTCTCTCTTAAAACTCTCTCTCTCTCTCTTAAAACTCTCTCTCTCTCTTAAAACTCTCTTCTCTCTCTTAAAACTCTCTCTCTCTATTAAAACTCTCTCTCTCTAAAACTCTCTCTCTCTAACTCTCTCTCTCTCTCTCTCTCTCTCTCTCTCTTCTCTCTTCTCTCTCTCTCTCTCTCTCTCTCTCTCTCTCTCTCTCTCTCTCTCTCTCTCTCTCTCTCCTTCCCATCTTTACTTTCTCTTTCTCTTTTTTTGTTTCTTCACCTATCTCTTTGCCCATTCCTTTTTTCTTTTCCACTCTTTTTTCTTGCTAGCTCTGGTTCCCTTTCTCCTCTCTTTCTCTCTGTCTAGCTATTATCTGTCTCTATCTGTGTGTGTCTTTCAATCAGTCTACCTGTTTGGATATCGGTCTTTTTGTTTTTTCATTTACTTTCTTACCCCCCAACACTCCACCTCATCCATTCTGACAAGTTAAGAATTGTAGACCAACTTGTCAGTTTCCTCTCAAATGAAGAAACCAGTTCAAGCTCTTTGCATGGAGGTTAATGTTACTACATTTTGGACTTTAGATTGTCAGCTAAACATTACAGATAACAGCTAACTTCAGGTTAACCCACTGAACCCGGGTGCCTCAGCTATTGACCAATGTTGACACCAACCAGCACAGACATTGATGTCCTTAGGCCATGGTACTAGTATACATTAGGGCAGTGCTAACATGACCAAAGACTGATATTTGTGACCCCTTGGAAGCAAAACTTAATGATGCGAGATGGCCTGTTCAAGCCCACATTACACTTAGCTCGTGATCACCTTATACCTTTCCTTCTCGCCTCATAGTTTGCTTGACCTAGCCATCACCATGGCTTTACTGTCAACCTTCAATGCTACCAGTGAGAAGTGTCTATTTCTTCTGAATAAAGAAGTTAAACAGATTTTCAGCTTTCCTCTGGACCTGCAATATGATATTTTTCTGTAAATGAAATCAAAGGCTACAATAACATTACCAAAATTCAGCATTAGGCTTACTTGAATGATGCCTGTCCCAAGTGTGTGTCTCCTAGGGAAATATGTAATGTCAAAACGGGTAGTATTCATAGTGGCCCGGGCCTCACTGCCAGGGACTTATATCATCGCCCTAGCATGCGCGACCACTCATGCCAAAGACCAGCATCCCATGCCGTTTCTTCATAATACTACAAAGATATGTTGTATTTTCAGTTTTCATTATTTTCTAAAGTCTCTACTTGCCAAACTTCCTGATATATCGAGACGGGAAGTTTTTTTTTTTTAGTAAAAATGAGAAAGTGTTAAAAACGACTTAATCACAGAAAAATAATATTTTGCCGTGATTGTAACAAAAAATAACTCATGGCCTCTCCATACATACACCATGGCATGTACATACATTCCCCCTGCAGATAGTCCCCCCATGCCATGGCATGTGCGTACATGCCACCCATCGGGAAGGGGTGAAGATGGGAATAAAATGTTATCGTTGTGCAGGCTCCATATCATATCTCCAGATAATCAACAAGTGTGTGCAGTAATAATAACAATTAGTAAAAATGTGTTACCTTTGTTATTATTCTTTATTTTAATTTTCAGACATAAAACTTGCACTGCGGGTTAGTGTGGGCAGGAATAGGTTACTGTGCATGGAAAAATGTCCTGGATAGAGGTGATGCTCTTCCGGGCATGGCTCATAGATGGTACATTTCACTATCATTTACTGGTGGAAATAATGCTGGAGCTGAGTCCAATCTCCCTACAAGAGCTTTGTTCATTTGGGGAGACAGCCACATCACCTGCCACTGAGCACTTGTCCATATAAGTTCCTAATTTGACAAATTAATTTTGTAAGTGAATGAAAAAATGAGTGAGTGAAAGTGAGAGTTTGCGGTATAACAAATCTTAGTCTCTCTTTTTATCCCACTTCCAGCAACAATGCAGAAGAAGAGATCAGCTGTGTGGAGGCATTTCCAAGAGGTTGGGGAAAATAAGGTTATGTGTCGGACTTGCCACAAGCACCTTACCAAGCACGGAAACACCTCCATGATGCTGCGTCATCTACGAGGGAAGCACCCTGAACTGACACATTGCCTGCTGGAATCTGATGGTCCAACAGCAACCGGGGAAGGTGTTTCATGGCAAATAGAAGAGCAGCCTGTGGAGGAAGTGGTTGAACCCATCCCCATCTATGAGGGTCAAGGTAAAAGGGGGGAAGAGTGTTAAAATGGCCAAGGAGAAAGAGGCCAAGAAGAACATTAATATGTCTGTTTTAGATAGATCATTATAGACATCATTACACTCATGACAGTTTTAAAATTTAGAAGCAAAGTGTGGGTGATATATATTATAATTTGTTAACTGCATGATGTGAATGGTCTTCATAATATAGATGGTTGTTAGATTTTTATTGTGATAAACAATTTTTCATCTTTTTTCCCTTTATTTATTTCCCCCCTCCCTTCTTTTTTTCCTGCGATCATTGCCAAGTCTCATACTGCAACTACATCAGTCCAGTAATGCCAAAAATCAATTTCTTTGCAGGTTTGAAGAAGAAAAGGTCTACAGTATGGAGGCATTTTGCAGAGGAGGGCACTGATAAGGTCAGCTGCCGCATCTGCCAAGAAAAGTTGGCCAAGCATGGAAACACATCCTCGATGCTGCGCCACTTGCGAGGGAAGCACCCACAGCTCAAGCTTGGGGAGCTGCAAGGTGATGGGTAAGGGAATCTTTTTTTTTCAGTTTCAGTTTCAGTTTTATAATTGTAAATTTTTTAAGTGTTACTAAAAAACTAGGAGCAGGACAGATATTTAAGATTAGGAAAAATTAACAAAGACTGTTCTGTGAATACCTATTTCTTGCTGCTTTTTATCTCCTTTCTGTATTTACCTGCTGATAAACATTTTCTCACTGCCTACAGAAACAGGAAATACAATCGCCTTCACCTAAAGGCAAGTAACACAGAAACACGCTTCCTGGCAGTGTGTGAACGCTTGTTGCAGCACAACCAGCTCACAGATTGTACCCTCATGGCAGATGGCCAGTTTGTTCAAGCCCATCGAT
>NC_051389.1:23051749-23071749 GCF_015228065.2 Penaeus monodon
AACACACAACACACCACACACACATACAACACACACATACATACACCCACACATACATACAACACATACACATACACGCACACACACCATACACCCACACAACACACCCATACACCCACACCACAACACACACCACACACACAACACACCCACACACACACACACACACACACACACACACACACATACAGTATGTAAATATAACACTGTGATACTCTTTGCAGCGACAGCTTTGAAGAACTGTTCAAGACAGTAACTCATGCTAATCCTGTGGTAGTTCTTAGAGACATCACAATCCAGGAACTTCGTGGCATTCTCAATTACATGTATAAAGGAGAGACTCTGGTCAAGTCACATGAGCTTCCAGGCCTTCTCAAAGCAGCTGCACAGTTGAAGATTAGAGGTATGTTACAAATAGTTTCCCTAACCGTCTTCCTTAATATTTCTTTATTGTGTGGGAGAGCATAAAGTCTTTCACATTTTTATGAAGCCAAAAGCTTAGTCCAGACCAAGGTACATTGTAACAAAACACTTGTGCAACAATGTATCTGTATTGTCCTGGTATAGTTGCTCAAAAACTAAGCAGTATTCCAAATTTTTTGCTACACAGTTTAGCAACTTTTGCTAAATACAAGTGACTTTGTCCAAGGACTGTTGCATGACACTCAAGACACACTGGCTCCACTTTGTGTCTGAATTGTTTTGCAACTTTTGTGCAACAGCATTGTTGTACATCAGCACTGTTGAACATCCAGGCCAAGCTGCACTTGATGTCCCACAAATTGGGAGTGGAATCACCTCAGTCAGTCCAAATATCTTTTCTGCTGTCTATGTTTTTGAACCTGTTAAAAATACAATCTGCATGAAGTAGCAATATACACAACAGTCTTGGGAGGAGGGAAAAATCGCAAAGCTACAATAACTTGCATAGCTTAATAATGCCAGGGAAAACTATTAATAGTTTATCATGCAGCTGTATTGACTCACATAGCTCAGTGCTATCAAAAATAAAAAATAGTAGCCTATCATGCAGCCCATCAATGCTTTATTAAATATGTAGTGACTAATCTGCAGTACACACGATTCCACGTCTCAGTATGATGTAGATGACATAAATTTCAAAGTACGTAGATTTTTAATATTCAAACTGAAACTATTTCATAAACTTCACAACCCAGCAAAAGCCAGCAGACAACTGACCAGTGACCAGATAATGATGAGTCGCTTAGCCCACATCTTTGTATCATGTTTCCCATATCCAGTGGGAAACACAAACACATGACTGGAAATTTTCAGCAACAGTTAAAAAACAAATTTGGATTGTTGCTCAACTGCTGAGTGACTTTTCAAATACTTTGTTGTGGAACTGTAGCTCGACAAATTCTCTTGGTTTGGATGCGAGTATGGAATCATGCCCCGCAACAGTTGCAAGACATTTTTGGATTTGTTAGGCAACTGTTTCAGATACAGTGTTGAGTAAAATTGTATCTTGGTCTGGACTAGAAGTAAGAGGGTCATGAAAAAAAATCTGAACCTGTGATTTTTATGAGAACATTGTTGTCACCTGAGGTTACATATGTTGTGACTTGTAGTATACTTACTGTTTGTTATAAAAAGCTGAATTTAGGTTCAGTACATGTGAAAAAATATTTATTCTTATACTGATTCCAAAAATTTTGTCCATAGACAATTGGTAATTGAAACTCAAATGAAGTTTAGCAAAGAAAAAAAATGTTGCCTATTGGCTCTGTTATTTTCAGTGTTTTTGCATTTTAGCACTCTCTCTCTCTCTCTCTCTCTCTCTCTCTCTCTCTCTCTCTCTCTCTCTCTCTCGCTCTCATCTTCTCTCTCCTCTCTCTCTTTCTCTCTCTCTCTCTCTCACTTTCTCTCTCTCTCTCTCTCACTTTCTCTCTCTCCTCTCTCCTCTCTCTCTCTCTCTCCTCTCTCTCTCTCTCTCTCTCTCTCTCTCTCCTCTTTCTCTCTCTCTCACTCTCTCTCATTCTCTCTCTCTCTCTCTCTCTCTTCTCTCTCTCTCCTCTCTCTTCTCTCTCTCTCTCTCTCTCTTTCTCTCTCTTCTCACTCTCTCTCATTCTCTCTCTCTCTCACTTTCTCTTCTCTCTCTCTCTCTCACTTTCTCTCTCTCTCTCTCTCTCTCTCTCTCTCCTTTCTCACTTTCTCTCTCTCTCTTTCTCTCTCTCTCTCTCTCTCTCTCTCTCTCTCTCTCTCTCTCTCTCTCCCCCCTCTCCCCCCCCAAAGTAATGAGCAAGCTTTTCCCATTAAATTAAGCCCTATTTCAGCTTTCAGTAATAAAAATTTTGTCCAAGCTTTAGATTGATATTATCCAAACTATGTCACTGTATTCAGAAGTTCAAAAGATGTTAAAAGACCTTACAACTAAGCAGCCACATCTGTTCAGGCCTAAGTCAAGTGGGCCTGTCTGACTCATGGATGGACGATTCAAGGGCAGGCCTAGACCAGGAGCACCACATGACAGCCACTGGAGCCACAAAGCAGGACCTCAGTTTCTATGACCCAGATTTGGAGGATGAGGATGAGGATGACCTTGATGTGGAGGAGGAAGACCACAGATTGGATCATTCAGGTGAGAGAACCTCTCATTTTTGTTTTATTTATACAGGTTTTTGGGAGGATTATAGATTTACTTCAAATTTTCTGGTCTTAAATTGCATATTGTGTCACAGTGTAGCTGTAATATGATTGCATCCCTTAATTTGGAACTTGTTTGAGTGATTTTTAATAAGAACTGGAATAAGTTGCTCACATCATTACCAATATTCACCTTGTAGGACAAAGGAAAAGAAATGCCCAGACCTATGAGCTTATGGCGGTGTGTGAGGACGTTGACCTGGACAGCAGCCACCGAAGCAGTATATCACAACAGGATGATGTTCAGCCACTCAAGAGGGTTCAGATCAAACTGGAAACAGGCACAGGCGAAAGTGACTCAGAGGATCAAGATGTGGATATTCAACAGCAAGAGGAGGATGACAGTAACGTGACCCACTTCATCCCCATGCAGGAAGAGGTTATCATCCACCAAGAGGCCATGGAAATGCATGAGGGGGATGATGACGAACAGAGCCCCAACCAAGCTGTAAGCATTGTCAGTGAAGACCCTCTGACCCAGGCTGTCAAGGTGACTCAGAGGACTGGTGATGTAGGGGCAGAGAATGTGGCCAGCCTAATTACCTCTTCTGCCATGTTAGATTTAGCCGCTTCCCAGCATGACGCTACAGCCATGTTAGACATAACTGCCACTCAGCTCACTGCCTCAGCCATGTTAGATATAAGAACTGCTCAGCATGCTGCAACCTCCCAGGCTGCAATAGTAAGAGTAAAGCAACCTCTGTTAGTAGTGTATCTACCCAGTCTCTAGCTTGCAGTTTGAGATATGGACAGCCTTCAAATTGTATTTTCTTTAATAGTTCTACAGTGATAGTTAATGGTTTGTATAAAGGAGGAATAGTCTACCTTTCTTTCCTGATCCCAGCATTGTGTACAATATCTGATCTCTTTACCAAGAGGACACATTGTAGCTGAAAGTTCTTTCTTGCTATTGGTTTCATTCTTGGAGTCATAAGTCTAAAAAGCTATATAGTACACCCTAAAATCTATTGGTCTATCCTAAGAATGTGAACCAGATTGCAAGTTATTTGCAGTCCCCTCTTGGGTTGTGGTGTCGGTACTCAACACACCCAACTCTGACTCCTTGATTTCTTGTGTAACCAACTCCAACTCCAATCCATAGGTATAATAATTTTAAAAAAATAATAATAATAATTAAAAAATGGATTTCATAACAACTACAAGCTACCTTTTATCCCAAATTCCTTCAGACTCCGACTCCACAGCCCTGGTACCCTCCCTACACACAGGTTTTTCGGATTGGTTACAAAGAAGGTCTTATTTTTCCTTTTGTAACTTACTTAGAAAATTATATTACAACTTGCATGGAAGTTGCAGCACAGTAGATAGAAGCATGAACAGTTTCAACATGTTCTGGCTATACAGTAGATGATCCTTCACAATTCCCAGTAATGTTGTTAGCACTAGTAAGCTTCTGTGAATTCTGATTCAGTTAATGGACATTCATATAAGTATTATTGATATTTTACTGTTATTAATTTTGAATAGATAGTGTATCTGTAACAACTAAAGTTCTTAGAAATTGAAATGCAGCTATCATAACAATAGCAACAAAAGCACTTGTCACACAAGACTCACTGAATAGGATGACCCTAAAATTATTTTTGACACTATTGTGGCAGATATTTTGTTTAGTGATTCTTAATATTGCAAGTCTTTAAATTTCAGGAAAACAGAAATAACAAATATTTTCTTCTAGGATGATGAAGGTATGATATTGCTTGGCTTGACGGAAGGCGAATCACAAAATCGCATTTACACTACAGCCAGCTCTTCACTCGAGGCTTCCACATCACGCTCCACACGACCAGAGCCACCTCGAAGGGTACGGAAATTTGCCAAACAGGATCTTGTTGTAAGTGTGAATTTTAGTTTGGTATTTTTATGTTGTGTAATTGTTTCCTTGTATAATATGATTATTACCATTGACATTGTTTTACCCCCGTAGAAAAAAAAATCCTCTATTATTAATGCATCCAATTGCTGTTTAAAATTGCCTTGAACTACTTGCCTTTTAGGTCTTGGCACAAGTACAGTGAATGTTTTCTTTCTATCATTATTATAATTATTGACTTATCAAAGAAGAAAAATTTAACCAGGCATTTTTATAAGGTGCCACATTAAGCTGCTGTTTCTATGGAATTAGATTTATTTTCTAACATCTGTGACCATGTAGTAATAACAAAACATTTGAGACACTAAGCAGATTTAACACAAAATAACACATCACAAATGCTTATGCAGTATAAGATGAAATTTTGTAGAATCCAAGCACTTTTTCTAGTGTCCTTATCAAAGTTTTCCCAAACAGACAGCACTGAACTTGGTACACGATGGTCACCTTGGTATCAAGCCTGCAGCCAAAGCCTTCAACATACCTATTGCTACCCTGTACAATGCTAGCAAGAGGCAAGGCACAAATGCCATTGAGCAACAAACTACTGTGTTTAGGAAGAAACAGCTATAGATATAGGTAATGAAGATTTAATGTGTTAATTCTTTTCTTTTACATATATTTTTGTTCTTCTTGCTTTTCTTCCTTGCTACTTAATCCTTTTTTTTTTCTTCTTCTTCTTTCTTCCTTTCTTTTATTTGCTTGTTTTCTTTGTCAAGTTTTATGTTTTTGAACAAAGTATAATTTTTTTTTTCTTTCTGTCTTCTTCTTTTTTGTGTGTTTATTATATTCTCTCCTAATTTTACATTGTCTTTCTGTTTTCTGGCTCCTCTTTTTTACATCCCCAGTTTCCCTCAATGATACAATTTAAGAAAACTTATAACTTGGCTTTATTTCAAATGGAACTCTACATTCTGATATTATATGTTTAGGAATATTATGTTTGTTGCCCATGTATTAATATTATTTTTTATTGATTTTGTTTTTTCCCCTTATCTTTTTTGCAGGAGAATGGTGGGTACAAGTAAGATAAGTTTAAATACAGCAGGGTTCATAAGAGTATTAATAATTTTTTTATTATTACTTACTGGTACCGACGTTAGCATCATTATTTTCTTTTTTTTATTATTATTACTCTTTGCTATTAATGTTATTATCATTACAATTTTGATTATTATTATTTTTGTTATTATTGTTATTTTTACCATTATCATTATGATTATATTGATATTATTTATTATTATTATTATTATTATTATATTATTATAACTGTTGTTATTACTATCATCATTATCATCATCATTTTTTTTGTGTGTCATAAGTGTAACCCAAGTGATATTTATTTGATTATACATGACCCACATTGTATTTTACTATTATTTATCCAAGACAAATGAAGTATTAGCCAAACCAAACTTTTGCCATAAAAAGTCCAAACTGCAGGTATTTAAAACTGCCTTGACCTTGAAAGACTGCTTTCCAGTATTTGCATTAAGAAACAAATGTTATGCAGTTTGGAAGCTGATTATGTAAACACTCATTCACGTTGAATAGAAACTGAAGGAATGTGATTGTTCCATTCAGTGATATCCTTTGTGTTCCCTGATAAATCTGACTCTTTATCAGTTTGTTTATAAAGTTTCAAAATTAAAAAGATTTGTGTATGCTTTTTTTTTTTTTGGGCTATTTTGAAAGATTTTGGAATGTGTTACAAGTACAAATTATTTTAGTCATCTACACCAACTTTTAGGTTTAAGTTTGATTTTTTGCTCCCTGATATGTTGCTCTAGACTTACCGAAAGTGACTGTTATTGCCAACCAGGTTGAGAATGGTATTCTTGTTGCTGATATTCTGTTATTCACAGTAGTTAGAAAATCAACTTTATCTGGTTGTAAATTGGTAATATTTTCTATTCTTTGTTTCTGTAGTTCTATGTATATATTACTTTTAAGCATGATATATTTTGCTTACCAAGTGTTCCTTTCCACAAAACATGAATTCAATTTCCCATATGTTAACTGTAAATATCTTGCAATTTGTAATACAATAAAACATTAATTTGGTTATAGAAATCATCACACAATTCTAGACTTGGGTTTACCATATCCGAGAAAAGCTTGAGAAGCATCTTTATATAATATAAATAATATAAGTATATCTGCCAATGATTTATCTTTATTTTTTACTTGTATTAATGCCTTTCATACCTGTTAGTGCTTTTTTTCTCTCCCTGTATCTATGTTTTTACAGGATTAGTTGATTAGACAGTTGGTCAGATTATTCTTACTGGTTTGTCGTATTTGGTGAATAATTATCTTTTAAAATTGTTTTGCATAAGTATTTACTTTTTTTTCCAAGTTGAGTTGAAAAAATAAATAGATAAAAAAATCTGATTAATGAAAGTATTGTGTTAGGATGTTTCTTAACATCTCCCTGTGTATGATAACGGGTCGCTGTCGTACATGTATCTATTTTATTAAAATATACACCAAGATATTGTTTTCATTTTTCAATAACATTTCCTAGTCTTCTAAATTTTAAAGACAAACAAACTCTAAACATGCAAAGCACTTTTCTGAGATTGTCCTTCAAGTCCTCAATTTGAATATGAATTCACAAATAGAAAAGATGCTCTAAGTCTGATCAAGAGAAATTTTAGTGGCTTTTATCTTATCAAAGGTGAAAGTTATGCAAACACTCGGCTAACAATCAGTATGAGTATTACAATATTTTTTTTATTATAATGCAGTTGTTAAGGAATGTATATGGCACATTTCAGTTACATCTTCATAAAAGAAATTAACATCCCCCCCCCCCCCCGAAAGAATTCTGTTCAACTTTTAATATGTACTGGATGGATCTCATAATATACACTAATATGAACTTAAATCTTAAAAGTGTTTTATGGAAAGTGTGATGGATGTAAGAAGTATCTAGTTTAAATATAATGTAATGTTACCAAAATGCTTTTCTTAAGAGATGGTAGTATCAGTGTGTTATTTCACACATACTACCATGCGGATTTTTATTCACATTTCTTCACTTGTCAGAAATGACAAAGATACAGTGGCAGGAAAATCCTATGGTATTTGCTTTCTCTGTTCAGTTGAAATCATTTGTCATATTTGTTGCAGAAAAAAAATCGTAACTATACAATTAAGAAATATGGCCATGCTCACAGTGTGTAATAAATTCTAAAATATTAAAGTACCAGAAAATGCTTTGTGTTTCATTAGGTGAAAATGTGAATGTGCAGAAATCATGCTAAATGACAACTCCATAAAGTGCATGTCGTACTTCAGTCACTTTGGACTACAGGAAGTACATGTTCCAGTTATTGGGTTACCTTATTAACCCTTTGCCGACGGGAGGCATGTACGTACATGCCATGGCATAGCTGGACTATCTGCCGGGGGCATGTACATAAATGCCATGGTGTATATATGGACATGCCATGAGTTTGTTTTTTTTTTTACAATCACGGCAAATTATTATTTTTCTGCCACTGAAAATGTGATTAAGTCGTTTTTAACACTCATTTTTACTATATAAAAAAAATTATAATAAAAATAAAATAAATAAATAAATAAATAAATAAATAAATACAACAAACCAACGATTTCAACTCCATGATGCCACACACTGCTTATTTTATTCAGACTATAGACCGAATAATGATCAACTATGGAGTTTATATAACAAAAAAAATATCCTTCAGTCTTGATTTATCAGGGAATATGGCAAGTAGAGACTTTAGAAAATAATGATAACTGAAAATACAACATATGCTCGTAGTATTACGAAGAAACGGCAGGGGATGCTGGTATTTGGCATGTGCGGTCGCGCATGCTAGGACGACAATATAAGCCCACGGCAGTGGGGCCCGGGCCACTATGAATACTATCCGTCAGGAAGGGGTTAATATAATGATATGGAGGAGTATAAATAAATGAAATTTCATTGAATTTAATTATATCACAGTTTATTTGTCTAACAATCACAGATTCATAAAATAAGTGTGTATATTTACTTCTTTTGATAGATATACTTTAAAAATCTTGATTAGTGCTAGTAGTAATAAAATATTAAAATGTTCTAAAAATATTTCATTTATATAAAACAGAAAAAAAAACACCAGAATCAGATATTAAAATAATCAGTACCAGTGAAGGTGAATTTCAATGCATTATCCCTTTTCTTTGAAACCTTTAGCAGAATAAATCACATGCAATTATTTAGTTTAACAGCTTGCCACTGTAAATCAGTAACAAACAACCACTGTGGAAAAACCTCTTTGCTGATGTCTACTTTTCATATACTAACAATTTTTATTTTATAAAACTCAGTCTTACAATACAAATGCCTTAGTGATGACCTTCAATTTTTGACAAGAAAATGGACATTCTGTGGAACATTTCTCAGCCAGTCAATGACAACAACAGTATCTTTTCATGGCATATAATAGCGCTCCTCCAAAAGTTTGCATTTTTCGATGCAGTCATATACCCACTTCGATGTAACTAGATGCTGCCCCTGGTACTCACTTGGCCGTAAGCTGCAGTTACCTCCTTCCCTGTCAAGAAATTTATTATCTAATGTATCACTCATTACATACACATCTAATTGCCTAATTTTTTATTTCTGATATTCTTAATGTATATCTGTCTAATGGAACTAGAATTATAAATACTACATCAACTGCATTTTTAACATCATTGAACCAATATTCTAATGAAAAACAACTGGTATATTATTCCTATGTAAACAATAACAATAAAAAGTACAATTTTACAGAACTTACTTGTCCGACACAACAATATGTGTCACCCCAGACGAACTCCTCTCGACAAAACCTCCATGCAGCCTAAGTGCAAGGGAGGCTAGTTCTTGCCCTTCCCCATCAATCTAAGAATAGAGAAGAAAAAATTATAAACTGAACACTGTAAAGATGATGACATCATAAATGACATAGGATTTACTCATCACTAATAACATCAACCATCAATGTTAGTGTTAAATACTTTTATAAAATGCAAGTTTGTATTATCATGAGTACCATGCATATTTCAAATTATTACTCACAAACACAGCTGTGACTGGACGGAACAATGCACGGGTTTCATCTATCTCGCACATTGCCTCATCGAATTCACGCATTTCCTCTACTGTCAGAGGAATACAGTCCTGTAACCAGAAATTGTCAATGTAAAAAATTTACAATTAAACATTATACCTTTTAATTATAATTTTTATAATTCCAGTTGCACTTCCCATACTTCCAACACACTCAAGCAAAGTTTGAACTTGTAAAACATGCCCAAGACATGGAAGTTCACTAAAAATTCAAAACAATAAAATTGGTTGTTTAAATTTTTTGGATGGTGCAAGTACAGTAACTAACCAATAAACTAATAAAATAAACTAAGCATAAAACTAACTGAAGGAAGCACAGAAGTTTCATAGGAGAAGGGTACAAGTGCACAGTACCCTCTTATTATGGGAAGAACAAGTGCCTAATCATGAAAAGTTCTTATGATCCATGACAAACCTCTTGCTTCATGTTCTCCATAACTCTTTTCACCGTCTTCTCATCTGTGGGCTCATAATAGCTGTCGCCAAATTTGTCAAACAACTCCTGCATGCGTATTTTTTCTTTTTCCATGACATGTATGGCATCTAAGGGACCCCATGGCACCAGGCAACACTTGGCAGTACAGGTGATGACCCATGATGGCCGAATAACATTGTAAGTGGAGGTCGCTATGTAATTGTTGACACGAACAGACCTTGTGTCTGTGATGATACAATAAGTGTTCCCTCCTGAAAAGAGAGAAAATATACTTTTACAAATTCTAGATGCTTGTATTTGGCTCCTTATCATTCAAAAAGCAGCAGCCTGAATTTTTTTTTTTTTTTTTTCATCAGAAACTATAAGACATATCAAACCAAGATTTCACCTGTCTATTGAAGAATCCACTATGAACCCAGTTCTATGATTTTAGTTAGTACACTACATTCATTGTGAAAATATACAATGGTTTTAAATATCACTACCTGGGTGCTGAGTCAAGGAACCACCATGCTCTACCACCATCTTCTCCAGCTGTTGTTTGGTGGAGTCTTCATCCCCACTCATTACGCACATCTCCAGCCCACTGAACAATTCATCTTTCTGGAATGTTGAGTAAAACCAGCAACATTCTAGCACTCAATTAAACATAATTTTAGTTCACAATGAAACGATTTAGAACTAACAATTTCCATTCTTAACCTATTGCTGATGGATGGGTGGCATGTACATATGTGCCATGGCATGACAGGAATCCTCTCTATATGGCATGTACACCCATGCCACAAATGTCATGCCTGTTCCAAGTTGTGCACACTATACAGCTGTTTACTTCTTTGGCCATTACTGCAGGCTAAAATAACTTTTTAGACTCATTCACTAGACAATTGTAAATGCAGCAGCCAAACTATGTTTCTTGTGCTTCTAGTTATTTGTTTAAAAATTTTCACTCAAGCAGCTGAATGCATGGTGCATGGTGATTTAAAGTTCCCATCGGCACTGGATTAATTACTTTTCAAGGTAAAACTGTCCACAGAAGACAGAGGACTCACTTTGACAACCCGTGACAAGTCAGCTGGACGGAAGTGCATGGGAAGAGATATCTGTTCCACCTTTGGCAATGCTTTACGCTTGGGTGAGGGTTCATCACCTACTTCCAAAAGGTGCTTTGTGGCTAGCTTACCACTTGCTTCCTGGTAACAAAAAGAGATTGAAAATGAAAGGAAATATAAAAAAAAAAAGGATACACATCATTTTCTTTATGTTGTGCATGACTTTAAGTAACCTTTTATCAGACTATAATCAGAACAGGAAAGAAGGCATGAGTAGATACAGAATTACACAAAATCATATAGCTCAGGCCAAGTATAAAAATCTTTTGGTTCTTGAAACCCAGCTAACCCTAAAAGTTTTGATATTTTCCATAAAAATATAATTTTATGTAAAATACCATAACTTTTTTTTTTTTCTAATCTGATTTACTAACCATACTCATTTTTACCATGTTGCAAGAACCTCATCATATCACTTGGCCTTAAAAACAAGAAAGAAACAATACAAAACAGAAATAAGAAGACAAACACACTGAAATGAGGATAACTCAATAAAACGGAAAAGAAAATGAAGAGAATTGAAAATAAAACAAAGAAGTTTCATTTTTGCTTTTTCAGTGAACAGATCACTTCTTAAGATTTACCTTTACAAGTGAATCCAATTCTTTTGTTGTAAGTGTATCATACCATGGCTTGTCATAACGAACCTTCTCCACACGAGGGAATCTCAGTGTCACTCCAGTTTTGTACATTTCACTTTTTACTACCTCAGCAGCTCTAACCTGTATACCAAAAAAATATAATTTCAAGGATACACTGTTCTACAAGATATGAGGCTAATTAAAAAGATGCAAGTCTTGAGAAAACTCTAAACATGTCATCTTAGTATGGCATTTAAGAAACTTGAAGACATCTCTTATTAGAAGAATAACCCACACTACAAAAACTAGATTTATTGAAAATGAGACTACAGTTTCGAAATCCACCTGGATTCCATCCTCAAGGTCCGAGGATAGAATCCAGGTGGATTTCAAAACTGTAGTCTCATTTTCAATTAATCTAGTTTTTGTATTGTGGGTTTTTCTTCCATAGTATCAGCACGGAAGCGTGTTTTACCATTCAACATCTCTTAATCATTATCTCATTATCATCTTGGCTCATATTATTATTATATTATATAGTTTATTATCTTATCATGTTGCCTCATTACCATATGATCAACTTTTCACAATCTTAGTGAGTACCTGCACAATGCATGACTTTGCAGGATTAATCCACAGATCTGGCTTCTCCCTGGCCACAAACACCCCGGGGGGAGCTTGCCCCTTCCTGGCATGGGGAGACAACTTGGCCACAAGGTCACCAAGTTCAGCATAGGTGTAACCTGACCCGACACGGCAGAAGGAGTGGAATTCTGTGGGTTTTCCTCCTGTGGGGAAAAGGAAAAAAAAAAAAAAAAAAAAGGGTGAGGAAGCAAGTTGCTTCAGTCTGGCATACAGGATTTGAAGATTATTACTTGAAGCAATGTCAAAAGAATTGAACTAAATGAAGTGAATGGCTTCAGCTGGACATGCTTCCAGTGATTTAGCAAGAGATCAGCAATCATTTAAGAATCACACAAATGAAGTGACTGACCTCCTGCATAAATGGAAATATACTCTGACATTCTTTGACTCAAAGAATAATGCAAAAAAAGTGATTTGCTCTGAGCCTATAATAACTAGCCATTTGATTCATGTTTCATTGTTGATTAGTCATTATCATTTCATATACTTTAAGTATACTTCTGTTCCTTTACTACAGTCTCACTTGTCATTATTTTTATTTTGTTATAGAAAAATAAAACAATCATGGAGCCAGTAAATTCCTGTTTATACTTGCTTTCTCACTGAGAAACTAATACCTTGCTTATAGTCAGCTAAAATTAACTCTATAGTTGATTATCTTTTTCTCTACTAAAGTAAAACAGAATCTGACTGGTCATTGTTCATGAACTAAATGTTTTCCTTAGGAACGAAATTATTGTAATCTCCATTACTCTATTACTTATTGGACTGAACAAACTAGTTTTCTTACAATCACTCCAAACAACATCAAGTGACATTTTCATTTTCATAATTATCTCTACCATCACTAAATTCACCACAAACTAATTATGTTCTGTCCTTTCATTTGCAAATATGAGAAAAATCCACTAAACATGAAAGATCACTTGCCAACTTCATTACTGGGGACAGCAACACCCAGCAGAAAATGAGAGAGGACCCCTTTGCGCCTTCCTGAGCCATAATATGCTCCAATGATCAGTAGGTCCAGTTCCGAGACCAAGGAGTCCACATACTGGTAAAAAATAATAATGATGGTAGTGATAATGGTAATGATAAAAATGTTAATATTGATACTTGTGATTGTGATGATAATTTCAATAATAATGATAATGATGTCAATGACAAATATAATAATGATTAAGAACAATACTACAATTGATTCAGATCCAAATTATTTAACATTAATCTGACTTGTACCTCCGGCTTGACTTTGATCCAACCTCCTTTCCGGGAAGCAGGGCTGTAAATGGAATCTGGGTTCTTCAGAACAATTCCTTCTTCTCGATTGTCAATGGCATCATTCAAGACTCTGATGACATCTTCCCTATAAGGAAAGGAGAGCTATTGTTTCATGGAACTGTTGTGATTTAGGCACTGGGTCTTACTATAATAAAAGATGGATTCTGCTGTTCCTGAGAGCAAAGAGGAGGAAATACCAATAATAAAATATCATGACAAGTATCAATAAATGAAAACTTATGCATAACTGGCAAACAAAGGATTTAAGTCTGGACTGAAAAGATGAATTTGTTCATGTAAAAGACTCATGGTGTTTGTTTAATATAAAAACAGTAAGAGTGAAATTTGCTCACTCCTGCAGGCAGGAGGAGCCTTCACTTAATACTTTATTCAATTATTTAAAATCTTGTTGATCTTTTCTCTTTATCTGCTGCTTCCACTGTCCAGACATGACAACTGGCAATTACAAACCTCTAGTCTCATGCCTTTTTTTCATATCATTTAGAATTTCAGTCAATTCAATGACTCTTTGATTCAATTACAATTAAAAACTTTATTCCTCAAGCAACCCTAACAAAAGCAACAACAATTTCACCATGAAATAAACATCTTACATACTTTGTCGTGACCTCCACCTTGGCAGAGAACTGGATCCTTCCCTCTAGTGGAATGAGCACAGTCCTCAACTTTTCAAGTCTCTCTGATAGGGGCAGATTAGTCAACACCTGCAATCATCAAAAGATGCAAATAAGGGTAAATAGGTTCAAAGTAGAAAATAATTAACTGATTCTCTGATTGTCACATCTTCAGAATTACATGACACTGTATTGCACTGTCAATTACACATCTTACATTACAAACTTATTTACCCTCATTTGTACTTTTCCCAACATCTAGTATCATCTAGACATCTAAATTACAGTTATGCAATCCTCAAATAATTAAAACCATCTAGTATCATCTTAGTTAAAGGAGTGACATCTAAACTACAATTATCCATTCTTCAAATAATTAAGACCTTCATTCCTAAAAAATAAATACAAATAACATTACCTGGCCATTCAGATATATGATGTCGAAGAGGACAAGACAAACCTGCAAGTCCCCATCCTCTTTTAGATTCTTGACATCCATATGTTCTCCTATAACAGGAAAAGAATAAGGAAAATCAGTTTACACACAATGAACACAGATTAAGAAGTTATACGTCTATCCAAATGCAACATATGTAAATCATACCTCTGCTGTGCCTTGGTATGATGAAAACAGGCTTGGTGTTTTGTTTTTTGTTTTTTATTTTAAAATCTTATCTTTTTATTATTTTTTTAATAAGATTATTTTTTTCATTTACCAGCATAAAAATATTTGGAAAGCTATTATATATTCTATTCATTAGTTTAAAACACATTTTGGAGTGTTTTTACAGCATACTGCATTATCTCTCACTGGGTTACAAAGTGTTTGAACCTGTCAAGCAGCCCAGTAGTCACTGGCAGGATTGTATCATCTCTTTGTCCTGACTCCTCATCCTGTCTATATCGTGTTATGACATGGTCAGACTTATGCTACTGTGTAGTAGTTTGGGTGTTACAGCCACTCATTCCTGAGCTAACTGCAAAAGTGGAGATGTCACTGACCACAAGGCCTAATGTATCTGGTAGGAAGAATGATCCAGTGTGGAAACATTTTAACAGATTTCCTTCAAAGTCTGGGAAAGGATGGACAGCTATAAGCAAACAGTGTAAACTTGAGTTACGAGGAATGGTAGCAAGAATGAAATCTCAGAGAGAAATGTCAGCAGCTACAAACTGAATTATCAAAAGAGGATTTGGATGATCTGGGTAAGATCGAAAATCTGACTCCAAAGGTGCCTCAAATGCAATTAAGTTAAAGTGATTCTGTAACCAAGTGTATGTCAGCTGTTGAATGGTGGACGTCACATTCAAATGTGTTGGACTGTGATGTAATTTCAGCAGCAGAGCAACTATTGTCTGCAGTGGTATCTTCATCAGGGGATGATTTTTTTTTTCAAGTTATGGTACATTCAAAACTAAGAAACCAGCTGATGATAGAAAAAACAGCAAAATTGGTGTTTTTATTTTAAATCATGAATGCACACAAAATGAATGTATTGAATCACTATAATAATAATAAGTGAATTTTCCTTTTGAAATTCATTACTTCAGGATAAAATATAATAATATATTATAAGTAAACCTCTTTGATTTCCTTTTTTTAATAGCATATAGATTTTTTTTGTGCTGTATCTTAAAAGGAAGTGCTTTAGTATTTTACTTCTCAGAAACAAGTACAGTTCATTACAAGAAAATCCCATTGATTTAATTTTTAATGAATGTGGAAATTTTTGTTGCATTATAAAAGGAAGTTTTTAGTGTTCATTTCCTCAGAAATATATAAAGCAGGTGCAATTATGTGTTTATTTTCATCTTTCTTTTAAATTGCATGTTACTTTGAGCAGAAGAAATATTTAATTTAAATCATTGCCTTTTTTACCATTTGATATAAATCTTGAAATTACCAATTCAAATCATCATTTTATAACTAAAGAGAGACTTCATATCATCTCTAGGTACTTCATAATTTTGTGTCTATTTTAAATTTTCTATTAATATTCAATTTCCTATTATACAACCTGCATCACCAGATACAGTGGCAGGGATAGGATCCTGTGCATGGAAACAGCATCCTACATGTTGCCTACACTCTTCCAGTCAGGTCTCATGGATGATACATTCCACACTTACTTATCAAAAGAAATAATACAAAAGCCCACTGAATCTAATCACCCTCTAATAGCTCTGTGCACTCATGGTGAGTCATTCACATCACCTCTATCTTCAGCCGAAATTCTCATGATGACAAGTTCCATTCACCCCAGCCATCAGCCAAATTTTTCCATGATGGTATGTTCACGTCACTCGCCCCTCAATCATCTCGATTATAGGGGTTAATCCAAAACCAACGGGCATGGCATGTATGTACATGTCATGCCCACTGTGAGTTTACCTTATTAATTGTTTGAACACACAGCTGGCTCCACTTGTACTAAGTCACCTATGAGCCAATTATGACTACTACTTGTCTCACCTGTTTACCCTTTTCCTTGATTTTTGAAAATATCTTAATGTCATCTTATATTGCCATTACTAATGTCACTAACCATTATAGTAATTATAATGTCAATAATAAAAATAACACCATCAATATTGATAGTATCAGTAAAAAAAAAAATTCCCACAAATTCAAGGAAAAGTGAAATCAGGTAAGGTCACAAGGCCTGCTAACTGACTCCTTTGTGACTAACCACTTACAGTCATCTTTGTGTAGACATTTCACAAAAAAAAAAATAATAATAATCACAGCATTTTCCTGGTGACATTGGGTTAATGAGTTCAAACTAAGCAAGATATCAGATATGTAAGTAAACAATATCTGCTTCCTATCTCCTAATTCCATAAAAGGTATCATTTGCATTTGGTAATACTAATTATTGGTTTTGCTAGTATGTACCTTTACATACTTGTTCTTGTAGTTTATTTGAATTATCAAATTTAAATATTGATACTAATGGTAACAAACTAGTTATGGGCTGCTGCTTCTCTTTAGAACAGCAATAACTATTAAAATAAAACTATTACTATTATAAAATAGAGGTTATTTATGAATTTTCAGCTTCCTAATTGTATATAATATTCCTTTATGACAATCATAATTCAACAGGCTAATAAATCATCTCGTCATCCTGAGTGCCACATTTGGCCCTCAGGATGCTCTAAACATTCACCAGTGTGACAAATTACTTGTCGCTATCTGATTTCCAAAACCTTAGGCAAGATGCCACAGAAATCATCCCATTCCAACTATCCCAGCTAAAGTGTCCTGGCCTAGAAATGTATAACAATAACAGTCTGTAAAAAGATAAACTTAAATATACTAAAAGTTCTGGTCTGTTTTTTTTAGAAAATAATATTTCCAAACTGCCAGCTAGAGAGAAAGGTCTGTGTCCTAGAAGTTTTATATTCTTTTCACACGTGTTCCTTGCCTATGTAAATAGGGAATAACAAATCAAAAAACCTGTTTTCTATTAGTTATATTATTATATTATATATAAAAATATATATTATATATAATTATAATATATATATATATTATATATATAATATTATATATATAATATATAATATATATATATATATATATATATATATATATATATATATATATATATATATATAATATAAAATTATATATATAATTATATTATATATATATGTATAATTGTATGTATATATGTATATATGTATATGTCTATATGTATATGTCTATATGTATATGTCTATATGTATATGTACATATGTATATGTTATATGTATATATGTATATTTATATGTATATATGTATATTCATATCCACATCTATATATCTACATCTATATAACTACATTTATATTTACATCTATATATCTACATCTATATAACTAAATCTATATATATATGTATATATATTTATCTATAGCTATAGCTATATCTATATCTATATCTATATCTGTATATCCATCTCTATCACTTTCTCTCTGAAACTGCTGAATATGTTGTTCCGAAAATATAGAAGAGGATGCATATGATTTCAAAGCCTATCAGTGAAAGGGTTAAAGAACATTCACTACAGGTTCTTACCTTTGCTAACGATAGCACCATGTTTCTTGCTCCATCCCACCATCTCTCCATCCAGGATGATGTCTTTCACATGGGGGAGGAATTGGCCATGGAGGTATGGTGTAAAAAGGCCACTGTTTGGGTCACCACCAAAATTGTTGGTGAATTCAAAGCCATTTCTGAAATAATATGCTATTCTTTCTATCTTTCTTTTTCTTCTTTATAAAAACTCAATTACCAAAGTAAAGTATGCAAAGAATTCTAAATCTATCCAACTATCATTACTTCAATAACTGGCAAATAATGAGCCTGTTAACAATGGGTAAGAGTAAATACACAATAAGCACAAATAGATTTCCTTGACATTTGGGATCCTGATAATAATGAATCACATTCTTGTTTAGTAGAAGATTAAACAAATCAGCAAGCTTAAAGAAATAATAAATTAATGAATAAAAAAAAAAAAAAAAAGGAACTATGACATACCGTGAGAAGTACTTATAGGAATTTCTATTCTTGTGAATCTGGGACCGTTCCCCATCATATTTGGTCTCAGCATAGTAAGTCTTATGGTCCATCTGTGCCTCCACTTTCTCCAGCACTGCGCGTTCAGCCAGCATGGGACGGAAGGCAGAAAAGAGGGACACCTCAATCTCATGGAGACGAACAGTGGGATCTCGCAGAGTTTTGCATACCTGTCAATCATTTTTGGTTTTGAAAAAAAAAATATAGCATAGAGAACTTTTGGTGCTGTTCACATAGTGTCCAGAATTTACATAAAGATTTAAGGTTGACCAATATTGCATGGAGATCTGTGGATAGCAATGGTTGGTAACTGCTCCCTGCCACTCAGCCATACAAATAAAGGAGTGGCTTTATGACTGCTGTGTGGATTATTTTGAAAGTTGATCCTGCAACTAGCTAAAATTAAATCTAACTGGTATATTACGAAATACCAGTAATCACAATACTTTCTCCCTCCCCAAACTTTGGTGGTGAATGAGGTGTGAGCTAATCTGAAGAAGGAACACTAAATAATGAGCTATTCTATCCAATGAAAAATCCCAGACTCACTTTTTCCAGGCTGTTATTCACATCAAAGTAGTCCTTAGCATCAGGGTGCCAGGCATTGAAGATTGTACCCTGGCCAATGCCTAGTTTCATGTCCTTCAGAAGAACGCGAATAAGCCACTTTTGCTCTGTTGCTGTCATTTTCCTTAGCATTATGAGCAGAGATCTTTCAACTTCCTCTGGAATGATATATGGAAGGAATGTGAGGGTGTCTTGGAATGCTATACTTCTGGAAAATTATTTAAACTGGAACTTTCCTAGCATGTTGGGTTAAAAAAAAAAAAAAACAAGCTGGAACAACATGACATGCAAGCTATGTCAACTGTGATTTTGTTAATTGTGTTTACACATGGATACCTCCACAAGTTCTTAATCACCCAGGAATCAATTCTAATCCTTCCTACCTCACCTGTTAATCAATTTTCCTTGATATTCAGAAAGATTTATTTTTACTTTGTATATTATTATCATGTAAATAACATTATATTAATTATAATATTGAT
>NC_051389.1:23074249-23079249 GCF_015228065.2 Penaeus monodon
CTATAATTTATAATATACATATATTATATATATATAATATAATATATATATATATATATTATAACATAATATATATTAAACAATATATAATAATATAATAATAATATATAAATATAATAATATATATAAATAAAAATACATATATATAACAATTATATTCTTATATGTATATTGTAATATATATACCTATATAAAATATTATAATATATTATCTAATATATTATATATATATATTATATATACAAAAACATTCACATATATAGACAATAGACAGACAGATAGATTATAATATATTTTATATATAATATAATTATTAATATATATATTATAATAAAATATTAAAATATATATTTTAAAAATATATATAATATATATAAATATAATAAAGTATATAAATATTAAAAATATATATATAATTTTAAAAATATATAAAATATTTTAATAATTTTAATATATAATAATATTAATAATTTCCTATATAATTAACATAAAAAATAATTTTAATATAATATATATATAATATATATAACAAAATATATAATTAATACATAATATAATAATTATATATATTATATCTAATATATATATATATATATATTATATATTTTATATATTATTATTATTATATTATATAAAAATATATATATATAGTTATATATATTATATAATTTATATATATAATATAATTTTATATTATATATATATATATAATATATATATATATTAGATAAGTAATAGATATAATATAATTATATATAATAAAATAATATATTATATATTATTATCTAATATTATATATATATAATATTATATATAATTTATATATATATTATATATAATATACATGTATATTATATGTATATTATATATAATATACATTAATATATATATATAATATATATATATATATATATAATATATATATAATATATATAATATTATATAATATATATATATATATATATATATATATATATAATTATATATATAATATATATATAAATATAATATATATATATATATATATATATGTATATATATATATATATATATTATATATATTATATATTATAATATGTATATATATGTATATATATGTACATATATGTATATATATGGTATATATATATGTACATATGCATATATAAGTTATATATGTATATATATGTATATTTATACACATTATAAATATTTTACATATATATATATACATATATATATATATATATATATATATATATATAGAGAGAGAGAGAGAGAGAGAGAGAGAGAGAGAGAGAGAGAGATAGACAAATACATACATACATACATACATAGATGCATTGATATATGCATAGACAGATACACATATTGATACATACATACATACATACATACACACATACATACATACATACATACATAGATGAACAGATACACAGAAATATATTTTCAGTTTTTTAATCTACTCTCTTATATATTACCTAAAATGCAGAAGCTTCTGTGCATCATTGCCCTCTTTCTTCAAACCAAGGATACGAATATAAAGTTCTGCAAGTTTACGTTCCTTGACACCATAGGCTCCTCGGGCTCTGTCAAGAGCTGGTAGCAGAATGCGAAGCACAGGAAAAAAACTGTCTGTCTGTAACAAAGGAAAATAGTAAAGGAAAATTAAGTATATGACAAAATCTGTTAATCACAATAAACTTTCTAACAAATAGATAATTAACCCACTGATAGTCAATGGCATGATATGTATGCCTTGTCCACTATAAACTTAGTTTATTAATTGTGTCGACACATATATGGCTCCACAAGTAGTTAATCACCAGGGGGTCAATTATTAGTCCTACCAATCTCCACCTGTTTACCCTTTGCCTTGAATCCGATGTTCGAAAAGATTACCTTATTATCTATTATTAGTATTTTAATAACTTTATAATAATCATAATGCCAATAACAATAATAGCAGTAGTGATAACAGCAGGTGAGATCCCTAGCACTTACAAACTGACTGTGTAGCAACAAAATTTTCACAAAACTACTATGAACATTATATTAAAGCATTTAGGGGGAAATCTTCAAAAATGTAAACATACAGTATAATATTAAGAAACCATGTGAATCAAAAATACATATGTATACTTGGGCACAAGGCTGACATAAATCAACGATTGTAAATATAATACTCACAGATTGGGGAGCCTTTTCCAGTTTCTTTTTGAGAAGATCACGAAACTGCACAATGAACTTGACCAACATTTCCTTCTTGGCGGCCTTGACAGCTGTCTGTACTTTGTCCAGCATGCGACATACCTGCGACCAGGGTATGATCGCCGCAATGGGTTTAGAATCTGACATTTTGCTGTTGGGAGAATAGCTTTATTTGGTTGATGTTTCTTTCAGTGTAGTCTTTTGTTGGTAATGATGGTTTTAGAGGTTACGAAAACAGCTTTGTTGTCCTGCTAGTCCTGACAAGTTGCCTGGATGAGCAAGACAAGGAGTTCCAAACACAGCATAACCTGACCATCAGTGATGGGTGATGGTTAAGTTTCAATTAGCCATCTTTTATAAAGCAAATAATATATGGAAACGACAGAGTGAATGAATCAAAGAATCTTATTTTCTAAGAACAAATCATGGGCCCGTCTGCATTATAACATAAGTATCTTGTAATAAATTAATTTTGTTAATTTATTAGTTTTCATCAAGGTAACCACTCCATACACTTATTTTACTGTACACTTGGTTGACATGCAAGAAAAAATTTCCGAAAACAGTATAGGTTACCTTTATAGATGTGGAAAGAAATATTATTAACGCCGTTTATTGTATAATTTCAAACCTAATCAGTGAAATCAGTTTTTAAAAAAGTATAAATAGCTATACGAAATGTAGAAAAATAAAGCAATGTAATCTTACAATCAATTAATTTCGCTTAATTTCAACATCACAAAAATCACGGTATAGGGAAAAGTTCTGACTAGCCGTCTTTAAAACGGAAAATAATATATGCATATGATAGAGCAAATAAATTTAAGAAACTTATCCTGTATGAACTTCCGTCGCAACTCAAAAATAACGAAGTCACAGAGCCTCAAATGAAAGCCAAAATCACAATCTAAGGTTATAATCGACCTTATACCTTAATAATCAACATCATTTACAAAAGCCTTAATTGAAATGTACTTCCTACCAATAAACTTAAAAACCTTCTGACCCGCTTACATGAGCACACTGCACCGCCTTTCCGCTCCCTACACTCTGTGCCTCCGACTGAACATGTTGTGACAGAACGCAGAGGAAACTTGTAAACAATATCGTATCTCAAGGACCTTCAAGTGGGAGGGACGCCGGTATCGATGTCATTTTTTTGTAACTAACATCATCGTACTTAGTGAACGGTAAGGTGTAATAATAAAAATAAAATGTGCTTATTATTTGAGATTTAACTGTAAATAAAAGGGGCAGTTATGGAGAACTGACCTTCTATGAATTGTATATTGCATCCATTGCCTCTACAAGTAGTGCAGGTATCAGTGTCTTTTCTTTCTTCAATGGCCAGAGTCTGTGCCTAGTACATTTCGACTTGAGATAAGAGAGAAATTAATACGACAGACAAAAGAATGTCGTGTAAAGCTCAATAATGTCAATAAACAATATCTTTATATCAATGACCTTCCGAGTGATGCCGGTAACAAATCCATTTATGCCTAAAATTGTTGTACTGTATTTGTGACAGAGAAGTTAAATATATAAACATGTATTTGTTTTTCTTGGCAGCACATGATTTGATACAAACATAAACCATCCTCTCAATACAGTATGGAATATAGTTTTAGCTATTAGACGGTCACTGAGACAGTTGGTGACAGACAGAAAGAGCCGGCTTCGGTCTTCATTTTGGAGCTTAAAAAAGCATAGTAATGTTCGTCATTTCATATTATTTGGCATGTAATGGTAATCATTATGGTCAATATTATGTTGGCAATTATTTTGCATTATTCTTTTGATACCATACAGATCTTATAACCAAAAATCCATAATCAGGCTTGCGATACATGACCGCTGGACGATACATTTTACAAATGATAACAAGCATATTCACTGTAAAGGGGAATAAAGAGTACATGTGCACTTTTTTTTTTACATTTCGAATCCAAGAGCAAAAGAGTACCCATCATAATTACAAACAATAATGTGTAGAAAGCCTGCACAAACAAACTCTAATTGCAGCGTTGCCACCTTAGCGCTCTTTATGCTAAACTTAAACTTAGCGAATTCTACCGCTTGACCCTCTAGACTATAGCGTATTCAAAACTGTGCATGAGTACCCAGTTACATAGTAATTTGTGTGCTTTTCTTTACTCGTAGACTTGCAATAAACTATAAGCATTTCATTATATCGTATTATCGATAAACACATTTAACTGTATTAATTGTGTTGGCATTCTCTGCATTTAGCGTAAGAATGCTTTTAGATGGATCGGGCAAGCCAGGGATGAGGCTTGTAAGAGAAAATCTTATCTGTTTTTTTTTAATACATTATCCATTCTTATTCTCACCATTTTCCGTTTAGTCGAATTCAGCAGATTCCTTCCAGCGCTTAAATTGAGCGTCACCGAAGCCGCGGCGTTTGCAGCGCTGGCTTGGCGTCACCGCCATCTTGCCTTGCTCTTCTCCTCCTCGCAGTGGCGTCCCCCAAAGTGCGTTATTTTTAAGACTTTTACACCCTTTGTGAGTATCAGAACACCTTACATTGTCCCCTCCCTTTTGGTTTCAACCACGATACCAACATTTTTTGACTGAGAAGAAGAAAAGAGTAAACAAATAACAGAGGAACAAACAAGGCGAAAGAAAGGAAGATAGAATTTCTATTCCAGTCTTACCAAAACAAACCTAAGAGAGAGCGAGAGAGAGAGAGAGAACGAGGATACCTCCATTTCTTTCCCTTCTGAGGCGCGCGAGAGAGGGCATTTACCTACAAGATCTCCCAATAATTATAAAAAAGAGAAAATGGC
>NC_051389.1:23084249-23094249 GCF_015228065.2 Penaeus monodon
CTTCAATGCATAGAGCGAGAGAGAGAGAGAGAGAGAGAGAGAGAGAGAGAGAGAGAGAGAGAGAGAGAGAGAGAGAGAGAGAGAGAGAGAGAGAGAGAGAGAGAGAGAGAGAGAGAAAGGCAGAGACAGAGAGAGATTACTTGATTGCACATGGTTTAGCAGGAAAAAGCAGTTGACAAAATGGAGGAAATTAACATACTTAATTTTGTTTTGGGTCCTCTCTTCTGAGCCCAAATCACTTGTAAACCTCACTTCAAAATGGGAAGTTTGGGAGACATCACATCTAGTGATATGTGAAGTTGAAACTGGGAATATTACTTTGAGCTAACGTGTGTCCGAAGGTAAGTTAAAGCAGCTCTTTATTGATGAATGTATGATGAATATGGTTGGAAGGTTGAATGGTGATGATGAAAAGAAATATAATTACAAAATGAAAGTAATAATATTGTAGATCTCTACAACCAAATCTAAGATAACAGTGTAGTGATGAGAACTAGGCTAACAAGAGAAATTTGCTTATTGTAGCTTATGAAAATGTATACTTAACACACACATTCATGTCAAGAAAACTTGATATTGCAGTTTGTTACAAAGCCATGCTGAACAATGTTGAGCCTTATTACTAGATTGATATTTAGATGCTCAATTACTGTCTTGTGTTTTTCTTTTTCTTCCCCCATCACAATTTGTTTATTTTTATTTTATTTTTTATTATTATTTTTTTTTTTACTTCATTTCTGCTCAAAGACTGACAAAGATTACATTATGATTGTCATAATATTAATGCATGTTATTATTATTTCCATGTTTTAAATTTCAAGGAAAGAATGCGCCTTAACTCTAAGATGTTTAGATATATATATTATATGTTATTTCCTTATGTATTAGTCTTTGTACATGGTAGATGTTTGTAGCTTGTAGAGTTGGATCCATGAGAGCCTCTAGGTAGTGTTTTTGTTTTAGGTTTGGTGGTTGGGTGTTGAGTGTCACAGGTAGTACCTTGGTATTTATTTTTACAGCATATTTATGTGTATGTACTTTTTGTGTATTTATCTGCATATGTGTGTGTGTGTGCGTGTGTACGTGTGCGTGTGTGCGCACGCACTTGTATATCTGTGTTTGTTTCTGCGTGTGTATGTACAAATAATTCTTTAACTGTTATAACCTGTTTATTGTATTTTCATTTATCTTTTTCATTGGTTTCATAATCTGTTCAATTTTTTATATAGAGATATTTAAACCCATTGCCATGTAATGTCCACTGTAGCCTTGTTCAGTGCATTGTGTGAATACATAGTTGACACTACAAGTTCTTGGCCACCAAGAAGTCAGTTGGCCCTATGTAACCTCACCTATTCCTTTCTTGAAGTTTTTGGAAATGTTTTCAATGCCGTTGTTATTTACTACTACTACTGATCTACTACTACTACTCTACTACTCCTATTTTATTATTTATTGAAATTGTTATGTCATTGCATATTATATCAGTAATAAAAAAAAACAAAATATATATATAATTATTATTATATAATATATATACTATACTACTACATATATATTATATATATGTTATATATAATATGTAATTCATATAAATATTATATATATATATTATATATATATATATATATATATATATATATATATATATATATATATATATATATATATATATATATATATATATATTTCTTAACCTCTTACTGCCAGTCACGCCTGCAGCCGTTATGAAAAAAAAACTCATCATGACAGGTATGGCTCTAGGCATCACGGTATGCTAGAGCAAGTCGAGCAGGGAGTTCCACTACACGTAGCAGACTCCCTGCCCAAATGACTGGATGGTTGCCAGAAGTTACCAGAATCAGTGAATGCCCAGAAATTTCTGGTACCATCACTGTAGGGTTAAGTCAAGGAAAAGGGGTACACTGGTGAGGTAGGTAGGACTAGGAATTGACTTCTTGGTGGCTATGCACTTGTGGTCCCTCTATGTGTAAATATATGCAGCCAAATTTGCCGGATGATTAACAGGCTGGTGGATGGCGATGTGATTTTAGTGGAGGAACCTTCATGTCCTTGGACACAAACTTTCTGTTCATGCTGACTGTGCCAAGAAGGTTTATCTTTGGCTGAAGGCAAGGGAAGAGTGTAGGCCATGAGCACCATTTATCAAAGTAAAGTTCGTATCCTATACCAAAAGGAGACACACTGGCCATCAAGTTAAACCTTCAGTGATACTGGCTTGTTACTACAATCCTGCCTCATATATTTTGAAGGCACTTGTGTATCCTGCAGTCGCCCCATCACAGGCATACAACTCGTATGCCTTCATACCAAACCTTGCCCATTTAGTTGGTTCATAAATTTTATGATGGCTTACTTGAACTCAATACCAGGATTTCAACAACAGAATGCAGCTTCCATAATTGATTTTCCACAGTATGGGGATCCTCTTT
Organism: Penaeus monodon; assembly: GCF_015228065.2. Taxonomy (NCBI): domain Eukaryota; kingdom Metazoa; phylum Arthropoda; class Malacostraca; order Decapoda; family Penaeidae; genus Penaeus; species Penaeus monodon. The sequence continues at coordinate 23,086,703 of NC_051389.1, forward strand.
GTCTGAGAAGTGAAGATGTGTCCCTAGTCATAGTCTCCAGTCTCCAGCGTGGGAGGGTGGGGAAGCCTATCAACAGGCGAAGCCTGATGTTGTAGGCGTGCAGTTCCTTCACAGTCATATCCACTCAGCTTCATATGAGAAGATGGGGGTGGGTGTTAGGGAATCACTTGCTTACACAGCTTACACACTGAAGTTCTATAGTAGCCATGGCCCACAACCTGCTATCAGTGCACACTCCACGCACTACACGGTGAATCATGCCATGTCCAACAATTACCTTCTTATTGGTCAATAAAGGCACTTCTCTCAATTCTCAGCCGTATCCTGACTAGTCAGCACCAGACACCTTGCAGGACTCTAATGGGATCACTTAAGCAGGCTCCCCTAGTTCCTCATTCCTAAACACTCTCAGCCTTCTTAATATCTTGGAAATTTGGGACAGACCAAACTGAGCAGCCACCAAGTGAGGACTATCACTGTTCTTTGCCAACTAGAGAACTTCCCTGGCTTCCTGTACAATTCACCCACAACTATTACTTCACCTCCAGCTTCCAGCCATCATAATGAAAACTCAACCCACAAATACTCCCAAAGACATAAGACCAGTACATAGTAGAGCTCCATCTACTAAACCATATTAGGTTGAGTCAATCAATGTCAGACAATTGATACCCAATCACACGATTGACTAATCACCTGACACTTTATATTACTTTCCTTCTCCCACCCCCTACCCTTAACCTCTTCCTTCAACCCCACTACAGTTGCCCTCTATGCCCCACCCCCTACCCAAGACCTTTTCCCTCCACCCCACCACACTCTCCTCCTCCTCCCCATCCCCTCTTCCTCAATAACCCTCTACCTTCCCAGTCAGCCCCTGCAATTTCTTGACAAGGTAATTACTTTCAAAGAAATGGGAAATGGCAGCAGTTGGTAAATGCCAATGTCTGTGGTGTCTGGGTTAAACCCCTACATCCAGATGATGTGGCCATCATGTCAAAAAAAAAATTGGCTTGAGGAGATGGAGGCAGGTTATGTGATCATGCTGTCTTGGAGAAAAAATTGGCTGAGGGCTGGGTGATGGGAACACTTGTCATGAGAATTTTTGAGATAAGAAGTTTATGTAAGGGAAACAGTGTATTACCATCTGGATTTGCATATCAAATAACAAATATAGGCATTGGAATATGGAAAAAAAGCTAAAAGGCTTCAGAAAAAGAGAAATAACATGGCAAAGGGGAGGCAAGGAGTCTTGACATCACCCATGAGTGTTCAAGTGTGCCTGACCTACAAGCCACTCGAATGAGCTTAATGCCTGGATTTTGGGCCATGAGCAGGCAGCAAAGCACCCAGATTCAAGGGGATAATACATCCCAACACCTGGCATCTGTTACAATGCCAAGTTGTCAGCATATGGAGACACCCTTTGTCTATAGTTTAATAAACTAAAATTACAGTGAATTTGGTATAAATGTGTGCCACCCCCAGGTGCAGTGGGTTAATGACATACAATGTAATATTTATCCATAGTTGTACAAATAGGGAGGGGGGGATTATCAATTCAAATAACTGAATTTGAGGAAGAAAGGATAATTGAGGTTACTATTTCTGAATGTGTACGTTAAAACAAAAATTCAGCCATTCAGATTTCTGGTAATAGTTTGAATATTTACAGTTTACATGTTGAGTGTGTGCATACATATGCTGTACTTTTTTATACATCAAACTTCCAGTTGTTGCTGCATGGTGCATGAAGTACATTGACTTTATATTATATGATATATACATTGTATTGATGATACATTTTAATGTGTATTTGATTTGAAATGTAAGATAATATTGATAATTTATTAATTTCCACAGTTTGTAGATTTGATTATTTCAGAATGGAATAAAGAAAAAAATATTCAGTACAGAAATCAATCTATTTTATTTCAGAATTGATATGTGTTGTTTTCACAAATGCAAAAAGCAGTGTCATGTACAATTTTTGGTTTATATTTTTTCCTGCTCTTTATTTTCCTTGTACACAGAGGCAGGTAAGATTGAATGGCAGTGTTTGAAGTAATGGCAACCCCTTCTTTAGCTTTGAATTTCATGTACTAAGTCTCACTGGAGAACATTGTGGTATGCTTCAACTTTTGATTATAATTCTACATTAGTTTATAGGGATTGTGTTTCAAAGTTTTGTTAAGGTGGTGTATGTGAGTTATGTGCATTATAGAATTATTCTCCTCTGCTTCAGTGCACAGAAAAGTTCACTTTTCAAGTGTCCTTACTGTGGCTTGACATAGTGATCAAATGTAGAGTTGCTTCTGGCCATTCCAAAATTTATTTAAACTTTTTATATATAGATCTGGAGATTAAGAAGCATTGCATTCAGCAGTAACATTGCAGTTTTGTTACAGTATAGTGCAGTTACCATACATTCTTTTGTTTCATATAGTTTTGCTGATCTTTTATTTTACAAAAGTTGAAGAGGAAGTAATGTTTCTCAGAAAACTCTTTTTCTGTGTGTGTGTGTGTGTGTGTGTGTGTGTGTTTAAGTATATTTTGTCTGACTTTTTTTTTTTTTTTTTTTTTTTTTTTTTTTTTTTTTCCGTTTAGTAAACTTAAACCTTCTTAGTTTTTTTTTTTTTTTTTTTTTTTTTTTTTTTTTTTTTTTTTTTATAATAATCTTTTGTATTAGCAATTGTGTGTGAGACTCATTCTGTATCTGTGTACGTGTGTATTTGTAAACATATTTACTAACATTTGAAGGAAATAAGAGATAGGGTTCAGCAACATTATTAGGGGTTGTACACAGTGAAATGGTTTGATTTTTGCTATTGATATTTTTTATTTAAAAAAAGAGATAAATGATTTCAATAATGCTAATACTAATAAAAATTGATAACTGTTGACTTTTCCAGCCTGGACTCAGGATGTCCCTGCCACCGAATTACCGGCAGGTGGCCATGATGGGGACCACCCCTGCTCCTGGACCCACTCGTAAGTTTACATGTTCTGGTCGGAAATGTTTCTCCCTTAAGACGTAAGGAGTCTCCCTTGACAAGGAGCATTTAAGTTGAGAAAGAAGTATTTATTAGTTCAAATGCTCTATGTATACATATAGTTCTATATATGTATATTTGGTCAGTAAGATAACTGCTATGAGTTGTGATATATGTATATTTGGTCAGTAAGATTACAACTTTTATGAGTTGTGATAGAGTTGATGTATATCAAGAGTACCTAGGTAGTTCACAAAGTAAGAGAGTTGATAGTTGCCTCATTCTTATAACAGATATGGTAGTGGAAAACCCTGTGCAGTGGTTTAAGATTTGTTTCCTTGATGTTGTTTCAAGAATTGAATAAGGAAGTTGTAAATCAAGACAGAATTCAACTGTAGGTGTGGTATAGCTTCCAACATATTCTCATAAGCCAAATGATAAAGAAAGTTACATTAGAAATGGAACAAAATGTTGAATAAAAACATTACTATTCATGTGTATTAGTCAGATAATCATTTATTACTGGTATCACAATTATGCATGCAATAATGCATTTCATGGTAAAAATCCTCGCATCATTCTGTACACTTGGAAGCTAATTATACTGTTCTGAATGGTGTGCTTCATTGAAAATTATTAGCTCATTTCATCCTAATCACTTCATAACCCATTGCCACCAGGAATGGTATGGACGTATATGACATGCCTAATAAAAGAATTGATATTAACCCACTGCCATCAGGAAAATGTGGTGTTCACTGTTGTATTCTTTTGTGAAATGTCTCTGCTTATAGATGGCTCCATAAGTGCTTAGCCACCAAAGAGTCAAATAGTAGACCACATGACCTTACATGATTTCACTTTTCCTTGAATTTTAGAGAAAAATATTTTTACTATTGCTATTAATATCAATACTGTTATTATTACTATTGAGTTTAGTAATATCAATATAAAAAATATATATATTACCAAAAATCAACGAAAAGTGTAAACAGGTGAGATAGGTAGTACTAGTAATTGGCTCATTGGTAACTGAGTACTTGTGGAGCTGTGTATGTAGGCAGTCAATAAACTGAACTCACAGTGGGTATGACGTGTTTGTACATGCCATCCCGACAGCAGTGGGTGAATAGTTGATTGACTCATTGGTGGCAGAGCACTTGTGGATCCACAAATTACAGAGTACATTTCAAGTTCCCAGTAGCAATGGGTTTAAAGATGCAATGCGTGTGCTTGACCTAAAAATAGCACAAGTAAAATGTAGTGAAGTTCAAATTTATTTAGTTGTAGTAGTTTTTTTTTTTTCCCTACAGATAAAAGTAACCAGTTTATTATTATTTCTTATATTCTTATGCTCCTTCAAATTTGCTGAACCCTTTAATGTAAAAAAAAAAAAATGTGTGTATTCACTGTTATGCATAGTATTACTATATATATATATATATATATATATATATATATATATATATATATATATATATATATATATATATATATATATATAACAGATTTTTGTGATTATTCTTTTAGGTGCCAGGAATTTTGTTGTTTTTTTTTGTTAATTTTTCCCCCCACATTTTGTGAAGGAGCTCTGTAGTAACCTTTTTTGCAATTTTCACAATAGGACAGCATGGTATTTTGTCACAGTTCTATATATCGTTCCTTATTTAAGATTTTTTATCAGCTGATGATTAAAAGAGGGAATAATGAAGATAAGATTCATCAGAAAATATAGGAATAAGATCAGTCTGATAAAATATGCATCTTGAAAACTTTCTCCAAGAAATCTAGAATCACTGTATACAGGGTTCTCCATGTACACATACAGGCAATGTATATAATGTTGAGTGGCTTCTCTCTTCAAGTCACCATTAACTAGACTTGGATCAAGTCTATGTGAGTAGTCCTGTAGGTAACAGGGTTAATTCCTTTTCTCTGTTTATCACCTTATATATGTCGGTGTACAAATCCAATGTTAGTCCCTCCCCACCCCCCATTCTCCCCCCAAATTCACTTCATGGTCTCCCAGGTTAGTGTTGCAGAACTTTTTTTGTTGTATGTCATCAGTATCAGAGAGTTTCTTTGAAAGCATTAAATTCCTTAGGCTATCTTAATCCAGTCAGACTAACATAGAGCAGGAGAAGAGGATGAACAACTATGTAAAAACCTTGGTGATAAAGTGATAGATAAAAAAGAGAATATTAAACAAACATACATTTATCTTTCTATGTGTGTGTGTGTGTGTGTGTAAGTATATATAAGATATATATATATATATATACATATGTGTGTGTGTGTGTGTGTGTGTGTGTGTGTGTGTGTGTGTGTGTGTGTGTGTGTGTGTGTGTGTGTTTGTACATTATACATATACTTATATATATATATATATATATATATATATATATATATATATATATATATATATATATATATATATATATATATATATATATAAGTATATGTATAATGTACAAACACACACACACACACACACACACACACACACACACACACATATATACGAGCACATACAAGCATGCACACACACACACAGACACACATACACACATACACACAAACACACACACACACACACACACACACACACACACACACACACACACACACACACACACACACACACACACACACACACACACACACACACACACACACACGTAGATACACACGTACATACATGTGTGTGTGTGTGCATGTATGTATATGCATATCAATATATGTATGTGTATACATATATGTATATATAGAATACACATATATACATATACATACATACATGTGTGTGTGTGTGTATGTGTGTGTGTGTGCGTGTATGTATGTATTTATTTAATATATTTGTATATTTATTTTTAATTTTTGGTAATTACATATACATATTGTAATATTCTAATTTTCTCTTTCTTTGAAGCCTAAACTGTGTTATAACATAGCCTTGATTGTTCATCCTCTGTGTCTGCAGACAAGTAGATGCCACATGATGACTGATATGTTGAATATTTTGAACAATTGATCTAATATCTTGGCTTTGATATTTATATATTTGAATTCTTTAGATATTCTCTTGCATCAGTTTACCATTGCTTCTTTGTGTAGAGCCAACAACAACAACCCCCTCAAGAAATCAGTTGCTTATTTTATAATTCTTAACACTTGCATGATCCTTGAAGAGAGAAATACAAAGAGAAATATCAGCAAGGTTTTGCAGACTTTATATGCAAATAATGAATATTTTGTACATAAATAACCAGCTTTTTTGCATGGAAGGCAAGATATGTAATGCATGGGAGCTAATTGAAAAAATAAAGAGAGAGAAGGAAAGTAAATTTATTTTAAGAACAGGAATTGGCTGAATGCCTTATAAAAAATAGTGCATGAGGTTCCATTTTTGATATTTTTCCCATATGCTTTTATTATCTCTCGAGTGTCCCTATGAAGTGGCACAATATTCTGGTTCTCAAGAGCACTAACCCCCACCCTTTTACCCCCTCCCTCCCCTAGCAATGAATCTTGGAATAAGATTTTTAAAGAAAATTATTGCAGGGACCTTTTTTTTTTCTCTCTCTCCCCTCCCCCTCCCTCTTCTCTTTTTTCCGTTCTTTTATTTGCCAATTTACCGTATGTGAAATCTTGCACCCTTGCCTATCTCACAGTATTTGTTATGTTGCGAGCTTATTTATACCATTGACCGCTTGCTCATCTGTTCCTGTAGATGTTTACATGCCTGCGTCACCAATGATGAGCAACATTTTAAAAGGTTAGTTGGTTTTTAGTAATTATTATTATTTGTTATTTTTAGTATGATTTCTCTCTCTTTTTTTTTTTTTTTTTTTTTTTTTTTTTTTTTTTTTTTTTTTTTTTTTTTTTTTATACTAGTATAACCCATTGCCGACGGGTGGCATGTACGTACATGCCATGACATGTCGGGACCATCTGCCGGGGGCACGTACGCACATGCCATAGAGTATGCATGGACATGCCAGGAGTTTTTTTTTTTACAATCACGGCAAAAGATTATTTTTTTGCCAGTGAAAGTGTGATTAAGTCGGTTCTAACACTTTCTCATTTTTACCATGCAACAAACAAAAAAAATGCAACAAACCGACAATTTCAACTCCATGATGCCACACACTGCTTATTTTATTCGGACTATTTATCAGGAAGTTTGGCAAGTAGAGACTTAAAAAATAATGAAAATTGAAAATACAACATATCTTCGTAGTATTACGAAGAAACGGCATGGGATGCTGGTATTTGGCATGAGTGGTCGCGCATGCTCGGGCGACGATATAAGCCCCCGGCAGCGAGGCCCCGGCCTCTATGAATGCTACCCGTCAATTATGGGTTAAGATGATTTGAGTGTGCATGAAAGTAAGAGAAAGGGTGATAGAAAAATACAGGAAAATAAAGAACTATTATGAGAGAGTGAGTGAGTAAAAAGGGGGTGGGAGTGTGTACATGTTTGTGCTTGGGAGAGAGCGAGTGAGTGAATGGGGGGGGGGGGGAGTACCTGTTTTATGGTTTACATATATTAAA
>NC_051389.1:23096749-23099249 GCF_015228065.2 Penaeus monodon
TTTCTGCTTCTGTAACCCTAAGTCATCATTACACAAAGTTCCTAAATCTTATGACCACCTTTGTACCCCTAAGACATGCTAGAGAGAAAGAAAGCTAATGTTCTGTGCCAATGAACAAGGAATGGGAACAATGCTGTAGTTTTGTCCAGTATTTATTATTTTTTTCTTTTACTTTTTTTTTTTTTTTTCTGTCGGTACTGCCTTGAGACTAGCCAGCTGGTCAGCCAGCCTCTGCCTGGCTCTGGTCCTAGTTACCTGGTCTCTGGCCATTACCAAATACACCCGTGCCCACCCCCATTTGTACTGTGCCAATGTAATCACCCTCCCCCATTTTCTCTCTCCCCCCAAGCCACCACGACCTCATCCTCCTCCACCTCTTCAGGGAACGGAGGCTCAGGGAGTTCGAAAGGTAACAGTGAAAATCCCACCATGACCACAGCTAGCCCACCACTTGGCCCCCTTACCCCCCTCAGAGCTTTCTTTTTACCCTGAATGTCGGCCCGTGACCGCCCCCACCCCTCCATCCCCCTGCTCCCAGTTGCTCACTCCCCTTTGTGCCCCTTACTGAATGTTGCAATCTTTACCACTCCCAATGGATGTTACAGACTGAAAAGCCATTTGTGAATCATGCAAGTTTGATATAATGATAAATATTTGTTTCTTTTGTTTTCTGTTTTTGTTTTTTATTTTTGGCCCTTTTGTTTTTTTTGTATATATATTTATTATATACTCATGTTTCTGCCTTTTTGTGCTAGTTTGTTTCCAGCCGTTACTTCTTCATCCCAAGTAAATATGCATAAAAGATCTTGGCAGTTGGTGGAATGTGCAAGCAACTGTTGTAAGAGGGGATGACTGAATCCTCTAAACTGGATTAGTGCAGAACAGATGAGAGATTTATTTACTTGAAAAAAGGGGAGGGAAATATTGATTAGAAGTGGCAAATGTAGGCAGTTGCTGTTTGCATGCAGTGCTTGGTGTATGCAGGAAGCTTGCATACTTTTCTGCATTCATTCCCTCTCTGGCCATTCTGCACTTACATTTTTTGGTGAATTTGCATTTATAGACATCAGAGGTTTGAAGTAACATCTAGTTATGATAACTATTGCACATCAATTATTATTATCATCATCAAAAGTGGATTTTTTATTGATTTTATTAATTGAATTATATGGAGGTTAATCATGTTCCTGCATGCCTCATTATAGGGACATTTGTTTGCACATCAGGGAACACACTTTCTCTGCCTCATTATTTCACAGCTGAATGAATGACTTGATGTTGGAATGCAAGCATGCAGATGGCACTGCAAGCAATATCTTGGAGAAGCAAAAACACAATCAAATGATGAAGTGATTTTCTTCTCTTTCTGTTTCCTTCTTTTTTGTGTTTCTTCATTATCTCCTTCTCCTACGTCTCCAACTCCTTTTTTCCCCCCTTTGTAATTATTTCTCAATGGAAAGCACCAAATGCTTTGTTATTTATCCAGATTGTCTCCTAGGACCCACAAGGTTGGCAGGATGTGAATATAATTTCCAAATGCAAACAATTTCATTTGCATTTGAGCAGGAATGCAAAAATGATAGTTACTCGTGCAAGTTTTTTTCTTCTTCTTCTTCTTCTTCTTCTTCTTCTTCTTTCTTTTTTTCTTCTTTTTCTAATTGTTATTTTCATTATTTTGTTTGTTAATGTCATTATGATTATTATTATTGTTATGATTTTTTTTTTTTTTTTTTTCATTATTTTTGTTTCTTTTGAAAATAATTGTTATTACTTTTGTTGTTATCTTTAGTATTGCTAATACTATTCCTTTTGATTGTTTGCTGTTTCTTATATTTTGTTTCTAGCAATTGTGTCTCTAATAAACACAATTCATTTATTACAAATAGTATTCCAAGTTCATATGCAAACTCAGAAATGTAAATCAGTTACAAGAACATTACTTCGATAATTTTGTAGATAATTCTCAAGAGTAGTCACATTTTTTATAATTTATTTATTTGTTCATTTTTGACTCTTGCAACAAACATATTTCAGTATCTTTACTGTTCTAAAAGAATTCAATGTTGCTTTTGCTTACTGTTTACCTTGGCTGTGTGCTCTGTCTTACCATCTAAAAATTCAAGTGGTTTAATCAAAATCGAGGACAACCTTCATTCTAGATTGTTATAGTGTAATTGATGTATTGCTGTTCTAGGACTTCACTATTTCTCATCTCAGTCCCCTTCACTTCTCACAATTATTCTTGTAATTTCTGAGGTCATGTTTGCAGTTGTATATTGCTACGTTATCTGATGTTTTTGTGTACTGGGAAACCTGCAGCCAATTTTTTCTATGATTCTGTTACAAATCTAGAGGGTTTTGCTTTCTTAAATAGATGAAAGCAGAAATTTTTTGGCAATCATTTTAACCCATTCCTAATAGGTATCGTTTGATGTGGGAGGGGAGGGGGGGGGGCGTACAAGAAAAAAAATTGAAGATTGCAATTTTTCAGTTCTTGTAT
>NC_051389.1:23104249-23109249 GCF_015228065.2 Penaeus monodon
TTCTCTGGGAAATCACATACTTTTTTGGTGCACTTTTATTAATGAACAGTCCCACATGTGCATTTGCACATATTTAAAGACACACATATTGAAACATATAGTAATATATATATACAAAAACATTTGAACCTGTATGCACACAAAATCATAGTCACAGAAATACTCTAGCTCACAAGGGTAAGCATTATTTCAGTGACAAACACACACACACACACACACACACACACACACACACACACACACACACACACACACATCACAACACACACAGCACAAACATCACACACTCACACTCACACTCACATACACCCACACACACACGCATACACCCACACACGCACACATACACCCACCCACACACGCACACATAAACATACACACACATCATTACACACACAACACATACACACAACAGCACATATAACACACATCGCACATATAATACACACACCCATACACACACAACCTATATAACACTGCCAGTAGATAACATGCAAGCAATACACCAACACAACACACACACACACACACACACACACAACTACCACACACACACACACACACCACCACAACTATTAAATATATATAATATATATATTATATATAATATATTATTATTATATATATGTGTGTGTGTGTGTATGTATGTATGTATGTATGTATGATAAGTCATGACTTCAGAACAGTTGTTCTTATCCCCAAGGTCACAACCCAATGTTGGACCACCTAGGATATGTGAGAATATTTTCCCCAATATACCTATTCAAAATGTTATCAAAGTATTAATCCTGTATATAGAACACATAAGTCATTAGCATCTAAGTCTAAGCAAATCATAGAAACATAGACCATGCATAGTATTTTAGAATTTAGATATTAAATAAAGAGTATTTATGAAAGTACATGGGTCACCATGGTCAGTCTGAACAGAATTTGGGTCACGGCCAAAAAAGGTTAAGAACCACTGTTTTAGAAGAAGGGAATATCCAGGTATATGATTTTTTCCCCTCTTCTTTGTATAGAAGGTTGAATTGTTGTTCCTGCAATATGTTTTTAAACTTTTTTGATGCACACTAAACAAAAAAACTTTTTACAGGTTATAATCTGTGGCTCTCATTTGCTCATTTAACAGTAATTGAATTTCCATGCTATTGTTCATATCCTTTTAACTGCATGATTATTCCTCAAGGTGGAGGGAATGATTGTAGTATTTTAGCTGTGATGTTTAGGTGTAAGTGTTAGAAGTAGTTCAGTGTCATTTTCATGGCCATTTCTATTTTATCTTTTATTTTTTTTTTTTTTTTTTATTTTTTTTTTTATTTTTTTCTATACTTCTGTTTATATAAATATATATGTTTTGTTGTTGTTTTCTATATGAATACAAATATACAAGTACACACACACACACACACACACACACACACACACACACACACACACACACACACACACACACGCATACATATATATATATATATATATATATATATATATATATATATATATAATATATATATATATATATATATATATATATATATATGTGTGTGTGTGTGTGTGTGTGTTTGTTTTGTGTTTGTGTTTGTGTTTGTGTTCATGTTTGTGCGTGTGTGTGGGTGCGTGTGTGTGTGTGGGTGTGTGTGGGTGGGTGGGTGTACGCGTTCATGTGCGTATGTGTGTGTGTGCGTGTCCATGCATGTGTGTGTGTGTGTGTGTGTGTACGCGTTCATGTGTGCCTGCGTACATGTGTGTACATGCGTGCATTTGTGTGTATGTGTGTAATATATATAAACACATGATTTGTATGTGTGTGTGCAATTTCAGGCGGCCCTTAATATTCACAGGCTTCAGAACTTGTGAGACTGGTAGTGGGATTTTTCATATATTTATATATTTAAATGTAGAAAAAAAAAATTTATAATTAAATCAAGTAGTCACAAGATATACTGAAAAATCCTCAAAGTAAGTGATAATACCTATTTAATATCATTAACAGTAAAATGCAGTGGAAAGTATACACAAACACGAAATGCATATATTGCATGAAAACAGGCACTTTAAAGAAAACGTCAGAAGAGAGTGATAAATATATGCATCCCACCCTCTCTCTCAATAGAGCGGCTGCCATAGAGAGGAAGACTGTGTATTTAACCCAAAACTAACAAGCATGGCATGTACACACATGCCATGCCCACTGCGAGTTTGCTTAATGTTGTTGTTACACATAGATGGTTCCACTTTTATAGTCACCAGTGAGCCAATTATGAGTACTGCTTGTCTCAACTGTTTACCCTTTTCCTTGATTTTCAAAAATATGAAATGTCATCTTATATATTGCCATTAATAATGTCCATAATATTATAGTAATTTTAATGTCTATAATGAAAATAACGCCATTGATATTGATAGTATTAGTAAAAAAAAAAAAAAAATTCAAGGAAAGTCTACTAAGTGACTCCTCTGTAGCTAAGCACTTGCATAGCCATCTATGTGCAGAGACATTTCACAAAAATGTCTAAAAGGAGCACAGCATTTTCCCAGCGACATTGGGTTAACATACAGACAAGTTTCTCTCAAAATGGTAGCCCAGCATAGGATCATGCCAAAATGTTACATCCATGCATATATAGGCACTACACTTTGTGATCATTTTCATTCATTTAAAAATAGTTATGATGTAATAGTGCACTTTTTGTAATATCAGTGATCTAGGGGGCAGGGAATAATGTGACTACTGTAGCTTCAGTATAGACTAGTGTAATAGTAGGAGCAATTTCCACAACACGAATTAGGATTTACAATGGATTCAGAGGGAGAAAACATGATTCTGAGATTTTCATTACAAGGTTCCTGGACCAGTGATGACCTCTCTCCAAGTCTATTTAGCCAAAGGAGGTAGATCAATCTGTCACAAAGGAAGCCACTGACAGACACAGAAAATGAGAAAATGGGAAATTTGGGCATACCACTATAATGCTGATAGGGGTGTCACTATTTTGAAATGGGTTAATATTCAACAAATGTTAAGGGCCGGTTGTGTGTTGTTGTTTTTTTCCTGTCTAATTTTTGTGAGTTTTTTGTGTTCACAATTTATTGTTATTAAGAAAGCATGGTTCTATGGTTCTCTTTCTTTATTTGTCATTCTCTTCATGGATTTTTTCAAACTGAGATAAACAGTAGGAGTAAATTAAGAACAAAAAAGTAATGATCAGCATTAAGATCCTTTGATGATGTGATTATATAGTGCTTTTTTTTATAGATTCAGATATGTTGTAGTTACAGATAATGTGATGCCTCCGTGTAACATGTCTGTTCCAGAATGTCAAGTCAATAGCATTTGCCTGCATTTTCAACATACACTGTGTCTTTGTGTCAGGAATAACTATTTTTATTGTTTCTCTTTCTCGCCTTTAGAAGTAGTTTTTTTCTTCCAGTTATGATATGCATAATGTACAAAAAGATTCTTGCATATTTATGAATATTTTCAATTTGTCAATACAAATAAAGATCAGTTATCAGCAGTGAAAGAGAAAGAGATAATAGTGAGAAAGGAAGATCAAGAAAAAAATATCAATATTGCTAACAAAAATGATTAAAGGGTTCATTTAACTAAAAAAAAAAATTAGTACAATAGAAAAATGAAAAGAAACCAAAATTGTGGTCATTGGGTAAGTAGCCTGCTGATGCACTCTGCTTTACAGGCGGAATACAATAAGGCACTTGAGGTATATCATGCCTCGCCAGCCTACCAGCAGTATCTAGCAGCCAAGGCCAAAGGTAGGTTGTGTTGGTGGCGGGGGAGGGAGACCTGATCAAGCTCGGCCTTAGGGTAGGGCAAGGCAGCACTCATAGAGCAGTTGTGTGCTATAAGGGCATTTGTTGCTCTGTTCACAAATGAAAGAGAGAGAGAGAGGATGGGCCCAGGGGTGCATCTTGGAAGTTCCTGCAACTACATGACTTGAGCATGATCCTCTCTCTGTTGGCGGTTATTATATGCATGGTAGCTTTTGGCCGTTTGTATATGTGTATGTATGTATATATTTTATTTTTTAAATAAGTTCTTATGGTGTGGTTTGTCAGTGTTTTTATAGTTTTTTATTTGATTGCAAGGGCAAGATGGAATTCTGTGGTAATTTATTTTGAGGGGCTGGCATTTCTAATATCTGGGATTGCTAACTTTGTGGTTTATATTTGATGCAGGCTGTAATGATTAGTCCCACTTCCACATGGGTGATGTGCAGATTGCAGTGTATGCAGATTAAGAAAGTAAAACAATCTATATCTTTTTCCATGAGCCATTATAGAAATCAGATATCAACTTTTTTTCTTTTATTAAATTTTCCTTGTGGACAATCATATTGCATTTGTAGGGATGATGCTGTTGGCCCACCAGGTGTATAATCAGTATTAAAGATATCCAATCACGGCAACTGTAAGACGTATTTGCATCATAACATGGTCTCCAAAATATATTTATGCCACTTTGTAAGATGATTAGATGATTAAATTCACTTATTGGTACATTAGTTACCACAAAGTGGTAAATACTGTTCCAAGAGATTGCATGTGAGTAGTATTTGTTAACACTCCCAGAATCCCTCCACTAATTTGGTACACCCTTTTATTTTTATTTTGAATGTATGTTTTTTTGTTTGTTTTTTTTTTACTCGATTTGCCTCTTCTTGAATATTCTTTTTTCCATTTAGCCTGGTATTCACCTGCGTTTCTATGGTAGAAGGAAACTTTTGAAAGAGCCACAGTGTTGCCTGTGTTCACCCTCACTGTATCCGCCTAAACTCTCCACCACTCACTGCACCTCGACAAGAGATTCCTTGCCACACTCACTCTCTTACACACACACTGTAAAACTACTACTTGCATTTGTGAATTTTCTGTTTTTGCAGCTTGAATATGAAAAGGCACTGAAAAGTTACCATGCCTCACCCAGCTATCAGGCGTACTTGAATGCCAAAACAAAAGGTAGGTCCAGACTGTTCCAG
>NC_051389.1:23111749-23119249 GCF_015228065.2 Penaeus monodon
GCACCTCCTCCCGCTGTCTTATCTATGTCAGATAACAGGATAAATATTTCTGAGACAAGTAATTTGTGAAAAGGAATAAAAAAATGGATTGTTTTAGAAGTCTTAAGGATCTGAAACTCTTACAATTGCCACCCTTTTCTTCTGCCATGTTGAATCAGGTCCAGCGAGAAAGTTGATTGCTTTGTTCTATTTAGACTGCCTAGGTTCCCATGAGCTCTCCATGACACTAAAACTGGTTAAGTGAGACAGGAATTGATCCGAAAAGGAGCTTACAAGAGGAGTGGAAAGAATATTGATTTTGAGCCGGAGGAGGTGTCCTCAGTTCACATAGAATCAGATCCTCATGTCAGTGATGCAAGATGTGATTTGGGCAACATTTTCATGGTAGGCTTCATAGAGATTATGGGGGCCTGACATGAGCCTTGAAGTTTAGAAGTTGTTGACCAGAAAAGTAGAATTAATGATAGGTTTTCCCTCCTTTTTTTTTAATACTTCTATATATATCTTAGGACATAGAATGTTGTAGAGCTTGAGGTTCATGTAGAATGTTTGTAGGATATTTACAGGGGTAGTTATAAAAGTATAATTAGAAAAAGGCCTGAATTGTAGGTGGTATTTTATGTGTAAAACAGGGAAACAGAAATTAAAGAAAAATTAATTCTTCGTCTGTAGGTGATAGCATAGGGATTTCATTTCCAACATCTATGATTACTCCTGTGATGATATTGTTTGAAATACCGACAACAGAAACATGCTGTTTCTGAACTCACTTTAGGTACTCTTGTGCCGACAGGAACTATAGCCACAGAAGAGAAGGAGATCCTGGACCGGTCTTCCAGCACCACCACAGTGGGTTCTAAGCTTGACCGACGCATCGACATTCAGCCAGCTGAAGATGAAGATGGTGAGTGTGACCCAATTTTTACAATTTTGATCCAAGAAACGAGAGTATCATTGCATGTGTAGTATTGGTATTATTAAAAAATTTTTTACCTGTAATACTGTTGTAAGAGATGCAAAGTTTTTAGACCATTTAATTTAGTAGTACCATCATAATATTGGAAATTTCCCCTTGTCTTTAACAAAACTACCCATCCAGACTATGATGATGGCTTAAGTGTGAAGCACGTTTCGCACTCCCGTTACATCCGCAATCACCGTCTCATCAATGAGATCTTCTCTGATACTATGGTCCCCGATGTGCGCTCAGTAGTCACCAGTCAGCGGCTGACAGTTTTGCGCCGGCAGGTCCAGTCACTTACTATGCATCAGGTGAGACATGGGTGTTGTTGTTGTTGTTGTTGTTTTTTTCTCTCTCTCTCTCTCTCTCTCTCTCTCTCTCTCTCTCTCTCTCTCTCTCTCTCTCTCTCTCTCTCTCTCTCTCTCTCTCTTTTATATGTTATGTTATATTATGATACAATGTTATTCAGTAATTTGCATTTTTTTATTTCTTTCTTTTAAATTTTTATTCTGCATTTACATATGTATATATGTACATGTCTGATGTCTTCCACTTTGCAGAAGAAACTGGAGACAGAGCTGCAGCAGATTGAAGAGAAGTTTGAAGCAAAGAAGCGGAAGTTCATTGAGGCCGGGGATAGCTTCCAGGCAGAACTCAAGAAGGTCAAGGTAAGGGAGGAGTAGGGGAACAGGTGGAGTTCCTTTGATGTTTTTATTAATGGTATGGCTTTATTATTATTATTATTATTATTATTATTATTATTATTATTTTAGACTTTTTAGCCCAATATAGCTATTATTAGATCAGTGAAATGGTTGTATAAAGAGTATAACTTTGAACGTAATTGAAATTGGGGTTTCTTCACAAGGGCGTTATTGATATCTTAATTTTATGTTGGTTGCATTTACAAAAATCTGTCTTCTTATTGCAGTATTAAAATCTACTAGATTATTATTACAATACTAGATTATAACTTAGAGATTTTTCTTGCTCAAGCTTCTACTCATACCAAACTATTATAATTGATAGGATTCCTTCTGTTCTTATTTAGATCTTGTTTACCATAACAGAGAGAGATAGAGAGAAAAATTACAGCAAAAGCAATGACTCTTTTTCTAATCCCCAAAGGCCACAGCCCCAAAGCTGGACGAGACCTCATTTGCATCTATGGTTGAACGGCAAAAGGAGGTGCTTCGGCGGGAGGCAGAGGAGAGGCAACGCACAGCACAGGGCCTCCCCTCACGTCCCCCCTCCACTTCCTCCTCCCAGGTGCAGCCTCAAGGCAATGCAGCAACCAGAGAGGATAGCAATGATGCAGCTGGCCCTGCCCCCCAGAACACAGCCACACCAGTTGATGCAGCAGCTTCCCCTGCCCCCATGCAGGTCAGTTAAAGGAGGAGCAGACTTGGTTGTCTAAAAATGTTTGTTTTTTTTTTTTTTTTCTCTCTCTCTCTCTCTCTCTCTCTCTCTCTTCTCTTCTATCTATCTATCTTTTTTTATGGGGTCAGGAGGATTTGTGAAGCTCCACTTGGATGTGGTGGACTGCAGTTTATTCCTCGTATGTATTCAAAAAGGTTTCATTGCCTTTTCAATCCCCCCCCCCCCCTCCCTTACCCTTTCCTGTTTTCCCCTAGTCTCTTTTACACATCCCCCTCCTTGAAGAACTTTTCTGAACAAACTATACGATTCACTTTCATTTTCTCTCTGTCCTTAATAACTTTCTGGTATCTCATAGTAACTGTGATGGACTAGTGATATGCTTAGCTCTTCTGGCTAGCTGTATCTTTCTGTCCCAAACATTATTTTCCACCAAACAGAAATAAAACAATAGAGACAGATATGCCTCTCCAAAGCATGCTGTTGGTTACATTGTTTAATTACACATTGATTGTTTTTCTCCTCATTTTTTATATATTGTCTGTGGACACAAAGAGTAAACATGTGGATTTGATTTGCTTTTGTTGATTTAAGAAGATAATGAGACAGTAAACATGCAACATCCTATGAAGGAAAGATTGCAGAACAAGATTTTTCTCTAAGAAACAATGAGAAGTAGGGCTTTTTGTGAATACTTTGCTTGTGTTTTATTTTTAAAGTGACATCTTGATGGATAGTGATGTTCATTTAATATTTACTATATAGAAAACAGAAGATATATATTATATCTAGAAAAATTATTATATTCTTTGTTATGACTAATGTTTAGTCAGTTAAGAATATTCTTTGCTAAGTTCTAACTTTTTTGAGGGTTGGGAAGGGGACTGCAGCATTCAACTCATGTTCTTGAGAAAGCTATTAACAAACCCATTTATATTGCATATTTTTGTCGCTTCTGTCATAGTGTACTCTTGTCAGGAAGAGAGCAGTTACTTTAAAACTATTTCATGCTGGACTAAGAAATAACTGGACATGGAAATGATTGGGCACTATAGGTCTTTTCTTTGTTTTCACTATTATGCTAAAGAATACAGGGTGCCTTGCTTTATGAAACATAAAGATAATATTGCATGTATACCAGTGATAATCAGCATCAAACTTCCCAAAAGTCAGAACTGCTGAATAGAAAACTTGTTATTTTTCCCTGTATGTCAAGAAATAACCCTACGTGTATTTCATTGATCATTGATGTGAATAAGAAATGGGAAAGGCATGTGTTCTGATGTCTAATTCTACTGTAATTAATATCAATTTACCCTTTTTTCTATTGCTTCAATTTTACTCCTTTTCTTTTTCCCACCTTAAAATCCTGTAATTTTTCTATTGCTAATGAAAACTGTTGCATTACTTTCTGTAGAGAATGTATTTTTTTTTTCAAATAAAGATATTGTAATTTACTGTTGTCTGTTTCTCTTAAATTGTATTGCTTGCTTTGGTGCATGTGCTTTGTAAATTGATTTTAAACTCCTAATGTTCCTAGTGAGTTAACAGTTATGTATGAAAATCCTTTTTTCCTATCATCTATAAACTGGCCTTCATTCACATTCTGATTAAATTATATACATTAGTTACTGAAAAAGGATCAATTATGGCTTGTATTTTATCTTTAGCCGTGGGGAATTAGGCTTTTAATCTATAACTGGGTTATTTGTCCATTTTCTTTGATGCAATTGCATTGAATTCTGCCTTCATTATTGATTATCCAACTGTTCATAATTCATTCTGATTGACTTCTGCTTTAGTTCTGATATTACAGTTTTTGATTTTCAGGAAAGTAGAAATGAATAAGTAAAGTTTTGAGCAGAAAATCAATACCAGATTTTTTTTATTGAAAAAAAGGAATTACTGTTCCAGTCCAAGCATGCTCTTGTTCAAAGTATATTGTGGAAATCCCTTCATTTACTTATTGCTTAAGTACACATTTAGACTCTTTATCTTTTTATGTTCAATGGTACATGCATCCTAATTTCCTTGCTTTATGGAATGGTAAATTGTAATTGAAAGAAATTAATTGGGCCAGGGGGGGGAGGGGTGAAACAAAAGCATGTGAGAAAAAGGTGCTGTAGATTATGAAAAGGATCTTTGATTTCAGATATTATTTATTACAAGTATTTTGGTTTTCTTTTTCAGTCATTCTTATCCTAATTAATCAATTATTATTTTTTTTACTTTTTACTTTGTCATGATTACTAAACTCAGCAATTATTGTGGTCATTTGTTTATATTGTTTGTAAATAATTATAATTATTATTATTTTTTTTTTTTCTTATGTTAATGTATATATTTCATATTTATGAGTTTAGCCCATTCAGTAAGCATAGTGATATTATGGTTAGTAAAGAAGTAATGAATTAGTGTTAAATTGCCGAAGTTGAAATATTAAGAAATAATGATGATAACATAATTGAAGTAAATGATTTAGTCTTTGTTAATACATTTATGTAAAGTTGTTCTTTTGAATGCAGTTATGGTATTATTTCTAAAAAAATAGCCCATGTCATTTTTAGCCCTAATTTGTTTTTTTTAATACTTCAAAAACATTAATTTAACCCATTAGATCCGGGTCTTCATGGCAAAATATGGGCATTAGGCTTACGTGAGTGTCCACTCTGATGGGTGCACAGCTTTTAGGCTGGGCGCACACAAACATTCAAGTGTGGTGACAAGACTTTATGCCTCCCCATTGTAGTAGTAGTTTTTTTTTTTTTTTTTTTTTTTTCTTTTTTTTTTTTTTTTTTTTTCATAAGCATTTCTAGTTTGTTTGTTTTTTCTAATGTCCATATTTGTTATTTGATTTGCTGTATCCAAATGGTAATAGACTGTTTTCTTTGTACAGACTCCACATCATCTCTCGGTAGTCTTATACCTCAGTTCAAGAATAATAACAATAAGTAACATTTTGTTATTAATGTTAATTTTTACAACCTGTACTGCTGTTCATGATGGCCACTAATAGGATGGCATCCTCTCTGGAGCCAGCACTCTTCCAGTCATGGCTCACAGACGCTACATTCCACATTTATTTATTGATGGGATAATGCAAAAGCCCCTTTCTAAACACCAAATGAGTCTATTCACCCAATAAGAGGTTGGTGTACTGGTGGCAAGTCTTTTCAGTCACCCTGGCCTTCAGCTGGGGAATGCTCAAGACGGCAAGCTCATCTCACCCCGGCCCACAGCCAAATTTTCCCGTGACGGCATGTCATGTCACCCGCCCCTCAAGCCAAATTTTTTCATGACCTGATAGTCACGTCATCCGGATCGTAGGGGTTAATAAAGTGGATACAAAAATTTTATTGCATTACATTCAAGTTTTGTTGTTTTTATTCTTTGGTGTAATTGAATTGAATTATTAAAATTTTTAGTATTGAATTATGATTAGAGAATTTGCATTCCCTCATCTAAATTTTGAACCACAGGAAAACGACATGGGTGGTGAAGACGAGAACAAGATGGAAGGTGAGAACACACGACGACTGTCTTAGTTTCGTTGATTTTTATTTTGCCTTAGTTTGTTGTATAGAAGTTTTTATTGTATATATCTTTAATTTAATTTTAGGCTTTGTCAGAAGAAAGACAAAAATAATGCCCTTCATTCAATTTTTTTTTATTCTTTGAGTGTATTATTAATCTATTAAAATTATTAGTATTGTATGATGTGAGACTTTGCATTTTTAATTTAAAAGACACTTGTAATACAATAAATATAACAACATTTTAGTTCGTGTTTTATTTGCCTAGTTGTGATAGAGTTTTTAGTATATTCTTTAATAATTTAGCTTTTGAAATATATATATATATATATATATATATATTATATATATATATATATATAATATATATATATATATATATATATATATATATATATATATAAATATATATATATATATATATATATATATATATATATATATATATATATATATATATATTGAGTGTGTGTATATATATATATTTACTCTCTCTCTCTCTTTTTTTCTCTCTCTTTTTTTTCTATTTTGATTTAGTTCCACTGAGGGTATTTTTTGTGTGTTATTCTCCCAGCTCATTTGCGTTACTTTTTTAGTTTGTTAGTTCCCTCTTGACAGAATTGCCCTTCCCAAAGTGTTAGTTAGAGACCTTTTGCTGCATGTGGACCTTCCATCCTTATACCTAACATAATCCATTATTGCCTAGCCTCCACTGCTGTGACGTCTACTGCTGCTGCAACTGCACCAAATGTTCCGGCTCCTACCACTACCACTGCTGCTGCTGTTCCTGCTGTCAATGGCCCCACCTCTGCTGCCCCCTCTGCTGCCCCTCCCCTTGCCCCGTCTGCTGCAGCTGGGGGATCCTCCTCCCAAATGACCTCCACTCCGCCCACCTCAGCCCAGAACACAGCAGCTCACAGTGATGTGAGCAGTGTCCCTCGGCCAGCCCCTTCGGGTGTCTCGTCCAATCCTGCTCCACTCCCTGGCGCTCCCCAGGCCCCCTCTGTCTCTGTTGCAGCTCCTCCTCCTGCTCCCCATCCAGCCACCCCCCCAACCACTGGCCCAGCTCCAGCTCCTGTCCATGGTCAGGGGCCACCACCACAGCAGGCTCCAGGTCCTGGTCCTAATCCTGGACATATTGCAGCCCCTGCTCCAGTCCAGGCTGCTGCCCAAGCCCCCCCAACCCCTGGCCAAGCACCACCACCCAATCCTGGCTCTGTTCCAGCACCCAACCCAGCCCAGGCTCCTCCAGTTATTCCCCCTCCCTCAGGACCTTCCCCAGCCCCTATGACCAACATGGCCACTCCTCACCACCCACAGATGCCCCAGAGCAATGCCATTCCTGGGAACATGATTCCTCACTCTGGCCAGATGCCTCCTGCAAACATGCCAACCGGACCCATGGTTCCCTCCCACCCAGCCCAGATGCACCCCACCAATGCCATCCATGGCAATATGGTCCCATCTCATCCCAACCAGTTACCTCCTGCTAGCTCCCTCCCTGGTGGCCTGCCCCAACCTCATCCAACACAGATGCATCCTGCCGGTGCCCATCCCCCTGGCAGCATGGCCCCCTCCCATCCCACCCAAATGCCCCCTGCCAGTGCCATGCCTGGGAACATGGCCCCA
>NC_051389.1:23124249-23131749 GCF_015228065.2 Penaeus monodon
ATTGTATGAATTGTAGTAACCGTGAGATGTGGTATATGCTGCCGTAAGGACTTGTACGATTTCAGTAAGCTTGGTTAGCAGCAGTGTTTAGGAGGGGGAAAGTTCCAATGCAGTGAGGTGTGTAAATCTTCAAGAACAGCAGTAGTCCATAAGGGCAGTAGTAGCAGTGCGTCTTGAATGCTTTTGGTGTGAAGATATTATTCCAACCAAAACTGACTGACGACTGAATTAATACAACCTTCAGTCTTTGGCAGCCTGTTAATGGGCAAAAGAGTTGACCTCTATTGCTTGCAAGAGGTTTTATTACAGGATTCAGGAATGCATGTACTGTATCTGCAATCCAATAAAGAAAAGCTTTATATATGGCAAGGTGCAAGAACTGAGAAGAGACGAGAATAGAAGAGAACTTAAGACAGGATTACAGAGGTAGAGCAGAGATTTGAACACCTTAGCATGAAGGGCGATGTTTAGAATAGCCAAACGGATAAGAAAAGACAATGAAGATGTAGAAAATGCAAAGTTTACAATGAGAAGATTCAGTTTGATGGTGTAGAAGTCAGAGCCTGAATGGAAGAAATAATTTGAAACTTAATTGAATTTAATTTAAAATGAACAGAAAGTGGCTGGTGCAGTAGAGTGCTTGATACAGAACATCACTTACAGTGAAATAGAGAAAGCTTTGAAAGATATGATCCCTCACGAGTATTTTATGGCAGACTGAAAAAAGTGGCGCACGGCAGTCGGTAAATGTATCTCAGAAAACACTGAAGGAAAAGGACCAATTGGTTTATTCAAAGAAAAAGGTGATGTATAGTGTGATACGTACAGAACCTTCTGGGAGAAAATGCTAGAAATGGGGACGAGAAACATTAGTATTAATGAAACATCAATCCAGTCTATGGATCGATAGTCCACCTTAGATGCAAATGTCATCTGAAATTATCAACTAATCAATGGGAGCTAATACAGACGGGGGCACATGGCCACATCCAACCTTCGCCTCCAGCCCCGGGGGTCTCCCATGGGGATCCACCAGGCAGCCTTCAGGCATTTCCAGCTCCTCGCGACAGGCTTGGTCGATCTGCGAAAGGCACAACTTCCTAGGTCGTCCCACAGGCCTCCTCCAACCATCATGTTATCCCGTGAAGAGACAACCTGATGGGCAGGGTTCTCTCCTACTCCAGACCAGTCCGTGTTCTGACTACCAGATTCCAGACACTCGGATAGGATAGCAACATCATCAGCAAAGTCGAGGTCCATGACCTTGATATTGCCCAGTTTTGCTCCATCATTACGAATAGTAGCTTTGCCCATTATCCAATCCATGCAAGTGTTGAAAAGTATTGGTGTAAGGATAGTTAACGGGGAAGAAGCTCAGCAGGCCCCCACCACACTTTACAGGACTTTCAGTACCAGCAGATAGGCTTGCTATTAAACTAATACTCCATGTCAGAATTCTTCAGTTTCAGGATCTCGCATAGCTATTCGCGATACACCGAGTCAAACTCCTTTAGGCCAATGTCGGCTGCAAGGAGCCCACGACCAAACTCGCAACAGCATTCCACAATGACTCGAAGTGCTAGGACCCCCTTCCAGAGAGACTACTCCCCTCAACAGGTCCAGGGGAATGAGACCATAGGTTCACCTCCAGCCTTTAGCAGTTCAGCAAGGATATCACACATGCCCACAGCTTTCCGACTATTCAGCATTGAGATCGCCTTCCTAATCTCTGTTAAGGTACGAGGTTCCTCGCAGATGGGTAGGTACAGGGATTGCAACACCACTTGCGTCGAGATTAGGTGGTACTGCTCAAAATACTCAGGTCAACGTTTACAAGGCCCAACATGATCAGAAATTATTTGTCCATTCACTGAACAGACTAGAGACAGTGAGGAGGGCTTAGAGTTTAACTTTCACAGGGCTTGTTAGCCTGTGACTAGGTTATTTAATAAGAAATAGCCTTCAAACTCCTCGGTAGTATCTGAGACCTGTACACCTAAGAACAGCGCAAATCCTGATTGCCATTCAGTCAAGCCAAGCGACACGCATCCCTAGCCTCCATTGTCTTCTGCGAGATAAAATTCTGCCTTGACCTTGGGTGATCGCACTGCATTGAGTGTTTCATGCTTAAAGGAATCCCACAGAGCTAGGGGGTCTGTCAGGTTTTCGAGCACTGTGAACCAATCAGAGACTACTCTGAGCACACTCCTCAGTTTGTTGAAGTGAGTTTTAAAGTGTACCCAAAGGGTAGCCACAACCAGTATATAGTTGGTACCACAGCATTCTGGTGAATACTACAGTTCCGGAGGATCCTCCAGCGAGTCCTAACAAGAAAGTGATCAATCTCCTCAGCCACTATACCCGTATTGTTGTACCCTGTCCCGCAATGCGGGTTGGAGCACTGGTACCAGGAGCCAGAAACCCTCAATCTCCGATGGTTGAAGTTGGCTGGTGATGGCTATGGCTACTCCCTGGATACAGTGGGGCCCACAATCCTCTTATGGAGTTCCTTTGGGCTTGGCAGCTGTCAGGGCACAGACAAGACGAGTAAATCCCATTCCTATCCTGCACTCCAGCAGTCGCCCTCCCAGTGGGGCCCACAGCCCTCAATTGCTGGGTCAGAGGGGCAATATGTTAATATCTGGGAGGAGGAAGACTGGCAAGGCCCACCTCTGAGATCCCCTACAGTTAGCTTGTACTGCTAGGTGCCCAATTTCCATGGGTGGCCAAAAGTGGCAGAAGTCTCGACGATGGAGAGGCCATGAACCGGCAGGGGAGACTCATACTTGGCCACTCCCTTTTTCACATTATTCTAGCGATGGCGGCTGTAAGCGAGAAGGCCCTTTATGAAATGATAATAGTTAATGGTTAATGGTTACAAATAAAAAAAAAAATTGGTTAGATGTCAAAGGTTAAAAAAAAAATTTGCTGCATGTTTCCTGTTTGGTCTCATTTTACGTGAGGCTAGACAGGAAATATGTTTAGGGGCAATATGTTTATATCTGGGAGGAGAAAGACTGGCAAGGCCCACCTCTGAGATACCCTACAGTTAGCCTGTAATGCTAGGTGCCCAGTTTCCATGGGTGGCCAAGAGAAGTGGCAGAAGTCTCGACGATGGAGGAGATGAACATGTGAGGACAAGTTTGAATCTCTGAATGTTAGTGATTATACAGAGCAGTTTGATCGATCATGACTACAGTAGGCACATAAAGGGCATTGTGCTGTGGTTCAGCAGTGTTTGGCAGAGTGACCTAAATGCCAACAACTCTAACACTGATGGGGTATTTTATTTATTTACTGAAAATATTCTGCCACATCATCATCTATGGTCATTAGAGGCATACACAAAACATAGCAATAGAGTAGGGCTTGGGGGAAAAACCCTCAGGTAAAGTTTTTTGGTTCCGTAGGGTAATGTTTGTGGATTCCCAGAATAGGCAATGGTTAGAACAAACAAAAGTACCAGTTACACAGTACTATGGTAAAGTATTGTGGTGAAAAGAGTAAATATGAGTTAATGATTTGGATAACTAGACAGAAGGGGATGAAGAAGAGAAGGAAAAGGAAAGGAGAAGAAAAGACCCTGAAAAATTAGTTGAGGCAGGGGTGATCCCTGTAGTTGGGCAGGGAGGGACTCTCCAACAATATAAACATTGGGGAGGTCATGCCTCAGTAAATAATCTTGGCAATACTGGTTGATGACTTATGGTGGCCTGTAGGGGAATGGTGTAGCACTGTACTGATACTGTATCTTAGTCAATGAGACAGACGAGTAAGCCTTCCCCACAGTTTGACCAGTCCTTGTCATAGACTGTGTAGTCAGATGGAGACTGTTCTTGTACATGTGTTGAGGGGGGGGGGGGGGAATGAGGCCGGGCATGAATGGGTTTGCCAGTGAAGTCAGTCAGAGTAGATAATGCTAGGAATTTGGGTGTACCTGTCACAAGGCAGGACCGATTGGGGTGGCCTTTTTGTTTTTGGAGGCATTGTTGGAAGAGTAAGAGGCTGTAGAGGGGATCACAAAAAATCAGTCCCACTTGGCTGGGCTAAACACAGAAAAAGATTAGTAGATATGGGTGTAATAGAAAGGATCTCGTAGATGAATAGTAGTGATAGAGGAATACCTACTAACAGATAGAAAATGATCCTAAAGTTTAACCCTAAAAAAAATAAAATAAAGTCATATGACATTGACTTGGACATTTATTGCTCTGTATCTGAGTTTTCGGCACTATTCTCACTGACAGGATAATAGTTTTTTCATGGATGGCCAGATTTTATGGGCTCTTGACCTTTTGTGACCATAGCATATTAGCATATATGTAGGACAAAATTCTGTTTTGAGTTGTCATATGCATCAATTGGATCTTCAGCCCAACAGATATCTAATTTCCATTTCCTTTAGCCTCTAACTTTGGGTTCACAATCAAGCCCAGCCATCCAAGGAGGAGGAATCAAGTGTCACCAAGCTCCCAATTCTAAATTTTGTTTGGTTTTCCATCTATGGATATAGATCCATGAACTTTAGGATTCAGCTCTTTGATAAGTATAATTTGAAACTAAACAGCAGCTTTATGAAAAAAAAAAAAAAATTAGCTATTCAAATAAATAATAAAAAAATAGCAACAGCAGCAGTAACATGTTTTTTTGAGAAAAAACACGTGCCACTCTCCTAGATTACTAAGGTATAACATCATTTTGCATAAGGCTGTTAATTAAATGACCATCCCTGTTCTTCATACAGGTTTAAATATTACTCAACCTAATTTTAAACCGTATCTTGCAAAAAAACATTTTTGCTCGCAAGGTAACAAATGTGTAAGATATTGAAGAAGACTTTAAGGCTTTTTTTTCCAATGGCATTACACATGCAGAGTTTATGAGGCTTTTCTAATAAAGATTGTTTTCTGTCAAAAGGAAAATAATAAGTTTCTGCAACAGGGAATGGCCAGTTTAACTCAAGACAGTGAACAAAGCAAGGCTTGAACAGGAGATAGTGCTGAATATTTTCAGATGGTTTCTCTTTATTGGCTCCAATGCATATACCAAATTACCTACTAGATTAAACAAATATGAGTGGAAGAGCAAACAATATAAAGAAAATATAAACAAATTTCAATTGGCAAAACATTTATCAGAAAGAGGTTTTACAGCAAAGCTTAGAATACAAAAATTTGTTTCACCATTCCATAATTCCAATTTTCTTGCAAATAAAAAAGTTGTGTATATATCTCTATAAAGGTCCAAACTGAAAAGCCTCTAAAATCCAACAAATACACAATATCTGACAATGTTGACATATAAGTTCCTGACTTAATCCTTGAATTAAATTCAAAAGCTTCTTTTTCTATGTAGATTCTGGCTTGATAGTAACACCCCGTCGAATCTGTCCCCAACCAATGAGTCTGAAAAAGATATTTGAGTGAGGTATGTGTTACAGCATAAACATAATAAACTTAACTTCAGTGCTATGGAGTTTCTGTTTCTCCATTAATTAGTATAAAAATAATCCTATTTTCAGTGTTATAGGGTGTCTATTTTTCTACTCTTAATTAGCATAAAAATCAATTTTATTTTCAGTGCTATGGGGTTTCCATTTTTCTCCATTATTTTCAAATTATATCAAGTGTGACAACACAACACTACCTTTCATTCTCATAATTACTTACTTCCAATTCTTAGCACACAATAATTCAAATCATATACCTTCCAAACCCTATACTTACCGCCAATGCTTGTCAATTCTGCGTGAGAGAGCAATCTTTTCTCCCTCTTCCGTGCATACAGGTTGTGTGAGAGTGATCTTGGCCAAATCAGCCCTTACAGCCAAGACTCTGCCACCAGTTGATAAGGATCCAATGTTCACCATGAGCATCTCATTCTTTGACAGTTTTTGAACCTGGAAGGCAGAATTAGAAAGATGAGATACTGAAAACTAATGCAGATGAACTCTGCTGAATGGCCAATAATACAGACATTTCTGCCTGCCTTAGGTTTTGAATGGATAAGACAATTAGCTTGAAGGTTTCATATGATTTTAAATCAAACATGATATATGAAATAACCTAATCTATTTGCATTTTTAAGCAATTACCTTTGCTCCCTTCTTGTCTCCTTCTGTACGAACACCAAGCAATCTCCTGAGCAGGAAATAGGAAATTTCAAGTTCGGTGAATATCTCTGGGAGAGAACCAACAGCACCCAAGACTTGGCCCACCATACGATCAGCACGACAAAGTGTTGGGTCAATTTTCGTTCCAACACCTTGCAGGGAAAGATAAAGAAGTACTGTAACACTTGTACTACACCATACTTAGATAAAAAAAAAAAAAAAGAGAGAGAGCAAACATCTCTTCTACTGATAACCTTATTTACAAAATGCAGGACTATAGCCACAGTAATCCCAGCATTTCTCCCAAGCCCATGGGGTAAGCATGGGAAAAAAAAATACTAATAAAAAAAACAGAGATGACTCACCAATCAGTCCTCCAGGTACAGCAAACTGGAGTTCATTGGTTTCAGTGAAGAGAGAGATGATTCTCGATCGAATGGGTTTGCAAACAACACGTCCTGATTCAGCCTCACGTTCAATGATACCAGGACGAACTTCAATTTCTTGGCCAACCTGGAGGAAGTGTCAGCTGTATAATTATATTCATATAGATGTATAAATGTGTGTGCGTGCATGCGTACGTGTTTGAGTGTGTGCACGTGTGCGTGAGAGAGCAAGAGAGAGAGGGAGAGGGAGAGGGAGAGGGAGAGAGAGAGAAAGAGAAGAGAGAGAGAGAGAAAGAGAAGAGAGAGAGAGAGAGAGAGAGAGAAAGAGAGAAAGAGAGAGAGAGAGAGAGAGAGAGAGAGAGAGAGAGAGAGAGAGAGAGAGAGAGAGAGAGAGAGAGAGAGACACACACACACACACACACACACACACACACACACACACACACACACACACACACACACACACACACACACACACACACACACACACACACACACACACATATCCATATGATTATCAACTAAAATACAGTAAATTCCCTTGTTATTTCTTGAGAATTTTTTCCGTTTTATACAAATGACTTTAGTATATCCTATACCTACCCTATCACATAATCTGCAGCAAATGGTGAAAGGAAATTAACCATGTAAGTTATAGACAAACAATACTCCTTAGTCAACCCACAAACTTTCATTCCCTTAACTAAACCTAATAAGTAAGTCATAAACAAAATCCACTCCCCTTCCACATCAACACTACAGTACCTTAAGCACTCCTC
This sequence comes from Penaeus monodon, assembly GCF_015228065.2. Taxonomy (NCBI): domain Eukaryota; kingdom Metazoa; phylum Arthropoda; class Malacostraca; order Decapoda; family Penaeidae; genus Penaeus; species Penaeus monodon. The sequence goes on from NC_051389.1 coordinate 23,131,527, forward strand.
TCAAAATAGATCCTCCAGCAACTCCACCCTTGAGATCGTCCACCTCACAGCCTGGCTTGTTGACGTCAAAGGAACGAATGACAATCAGCCGTGGCTCAGCCATAAAGTCACGGTTAGGGGTAGGGATCTTCTTCATGATATATTCACACACCACATCAATGTTGAGCTTGAGCTGGGCTGAGATGGGGATGACAGGGGCACCCTCAGCTACTGTGCCTGTTAG
>NC_051389.1:23136749-23139249 GCF_015228065.2 Penaeus monodon
ATACTTAAACAATTTTGTAATATTGCACATGCATGTTTTTGGCAGACTTCACATGTAAATACTACTTTTATGGTGTGCTAACCCCTACAATCTAGATGACATAACCATCACATCATGAAAAACCTAGGCTTGAAGGGTGGGTGACATGAACATACCATCATGGGAATTACTACTTAAAATGCATATATTTTGATAAAGATACAGGGGATTCAACAAGTCAAAGAAACTACAATAAAAATGGACCTTCCTGGTCATTACATATTTACAGCTACAATTGTTATTTCTTTAGCTATTTCCCATTATATCAAAATCTTGAAAATAAGTTTATCTTATTCCTGATGCAAAATGAAATACACGTTTTAGGACAGAAGTATATTCTAAATTTACTGAGAGAAATTATAAAAAAAAAATTATTATAATAATTAATTAATTAATTTTAAAATATGGTTATTCTTTACAACTGGGATGCATATGTCCCCATTCTACATATCAACATTTATTCAACAATCTAAGCAACTTGGAGTGCCCTTTTGAATAACTTAAATGTGATATGTGCTGTGGCCTGTGCATTAATACGGGATTGAGATACTTCCTTAGTTTTGGGCTTAACCCCCGGAGCCCCTTCCATTTGCCATTTTCTTTAGCGGGTACAGTCTTTTTACATACTTCACCCCACATGGCTTTTAACCATTAACCAAAACAATTTTATTAGGTACTGAAAATGGAAGTACAAAGCCATGCCTACAAATGATCCTTATTATGCAGACTTCCTGGCAAGCTACAGTGTGTGATCCAGCAATGGTCAACACCTCTACCCCAGATTTTCAGTATTTCTGGAAATGACACCTAACACCAAAACTGAAAAAGCTGACCTTGCCATCCAATAAAACATAACATTCTAAGACACTTTTCTTCTATAGCATTTTCCCAAATCTAATAATAATAATAATGTAATAATCACCTAAAATCAAGGAACAGACAAAATCATTGGACGGAATTCTAGCAGATGATGTAAGTGAGGAAGTCAAATGAGCCCATGAAAATTGTACTTGGTCGTGACATGACAATAGACACTACGAGGAGGAGGGAGATGAGGGAGGAGGCAATAAGATTAGTAATTGACAATCATGTGATAACAGATGCTGGGAAGTAAGTTGAAATTCAAATCACTTCCATGATGGCTCGATTGTGTATAAGGTGTTCTTTCGCCTTTAAGAAGTGGACGGTGGTCCTAATTATTCGGTGCGAGATCCAGATATCTGCCTGGATTCTATCCTGTCGGAACATATGAGGTGAAGGATTTCAAGAGGGGTGGTAGCCCCCTGAAAGGAAAGTTAGGGGGTGAATCCCTCTATTTACTATAAATGTGCTTTGCAATAACTAAACTACTTTGATCATTCACTTTTATCCCACAATATCCCTGATACTCATCATGCCCTCCCCAGAGGGGAACCAATATTGTAGCAGTGCTTTGTTTGAGCAGGATATGAGTGGTAGATTCATTTGAAACATGAGAGCTATCAGAAAATCATAGATTTTATCCGGAAATCAGTTTAGGTGTCATTTCCAAATTTACCACATATTTATGCAAACTAGTGGCTTGTAGATCTCACTGGTGATTTACCATCAAGTGATTAAACAGTTCTATGTTGCCTGAATGGACAAATGTGAGAACCTTCCCTTGCAATGCTGCCAAACACTGCATTAGCATGGCAAAGGAGGGCTTTGAGGAGGGTGGGTTATGGTACACTTGGCAACTCCCATCCCCAGACTGGAAACCTTCTCCGGGGGCAAGTTCATTTCAAAAGTCATAACTTGCGCAGTTTAATTTTCAACTTGTCCAAGAAAGCTTGGTTCATTGTAGCACAACTATTGTGTTGCATTATGTATGTTTGTGATGGATGATATATTACATAAGGTACTACCCAGTATGGTTCAGTTTCATTGATAAATCTTTAAAGTCGCTCAGTTCGTAAAGTAATCCTCACTTGGACCAATCCATTCTGTGCAGTAAACAGGTACTTTGACAACTTTCCGCAGCAGCCAATAAAATAGAACTGTGCATGAAAACAGAAAAGCACGAGTCCGCCGCACCCCCACAGCTTCCAGTCCGGGGCTGTTGGGTTTGTCCGTCATGGCGCAAGGCGACAGTTTGGGAGCCTTCTGCGTAATGCAGAGTGCGGAAGCCACGGCAGTTGGATGCTATCCTTCTGTGGATAATTGCCCAACAGTAACAGGAAAGTCGACATCGCAAGCAACTTCCTGAATGTCTGGGACCCGATACAAGGACCTTATGCAAGCAAGGTCTAAAAAAAAAACAGCAATTTTTTAACTATCTTGCCCACTATACGTAATTATGCTATATGTTTCCCTCGCGGTCTGAAAGCAATAGCAAAGGTTAAATACTTACATATAACGAAGTATTTAGTAAATAACGTGACAGCTGGCTTTCACCCGCCAATTCAACAACCCATTGCCCCTTCCCTTTAACTACTCTAAT
>NC_051389.1:23144249-23161749 GCF_015228065.2 Penaeus monodon
AATGTTGAAGATTGAATATTCATGTGAATGGGAAGGTGTTAGAAAGGGCAGCGCAAGGTTTGGATCATGTGATATACGTGACTGATGCGGTTGTAGTTCTTAGTTTCTGTAGATAAATTAATACTGTTCTTGGTGTAATTTCAAGGCCACTGAAATCATTAGATAATAAAGTCAGAGTGTGTGTGTGTGTGTGTGTGTGTGTGTGTGTGTGTGTGTGTGTGTGTGTGTGTGTGTGTGTGTGTGTGTGTGAGAGAGAGAGAGAGAGAGAGAGAGAGAGAGAGAGAGAGAGAGAGAGAGAGAGAGAGAGAGAGAGAGAGAGAGAGAGAGAGAGAGAGAGAGAGAGAGAAAGAGAGAGAGAGAGAGAAGAGAGAGAGAGAGAGAGAGAGAGAGAGAGAGAGAGAGATGGACTAACTCCAAACAAAACCTACACTATGAGGCTCAGACCGAACCCTCTCAGACCGGGGCTGCAGGTGGCACGAGGAGGCGGAGCTGAAAGACCAGGCGGAGTTCTGCCGCTCGTACGAGGGCTACCGAGACCTGTGCCGCTGCGGACGCCCTCTGGTGCCAGCCCGCCGCCCGCGCCCGGTGAGTCACGTGACCCTGTCTCCGCACTTCCGGCTCTTCGGTTAGCGGCTGGGGTAGTGGGGCTTGCTGATTGTAATTGGGATTTTGTGGTTGCAAATGTATATTATTTATGTATGACTACCTGTAACATATAGAACTATAGAAATGACTATATATGCAATTTATGTGTGTGCTGTGTGGGTTTTTGTGTGTGTATGTATGTATGTATATATATATATATATATATATATATATATATATATATATATATATATATATGTGTGTGTGTGTGTGTGTGTGTGTGTGTGTGTGTGTGTGTATTATATAATTAAGCACTATTACTGTTCTTCATTTTAATATATTGGTGTGCGTTCAGTAGTTTTCTTCAGGATTCCGTCACTATGCAATTGGAAGAAGGTTCTGTAGAGATGCATATAGTCATTTACATGTTAAATACATCTGCCTTTGCAATAAGCATTTGTCTACGCAGCCTTCCGTTATAAATACGCCAGCTTGATGTGTTTCTCTCCTCCCTTTACGCCCTCCGAACAGCCTCCGATCCCGATGGCGGAGGAAATCCCAGTGGTTATAGTAACCGCGAACAAGCCATTCCACCTTTACAGGTAAGGGCACCATTTCGTTCTTTAGGCACCGTTATGGGTGGTGTGTTCCTTATTCTATGTCCATTAGTGTATTTTCCATTACTATTCACTCACCAAGTTAAAGAAAGTGATTACAGAAAACTAGTAGAATAGAGTAAGGGTAAAAATAACCCTCCTTCCCGCGTTTCCCTTAGGCTTTTGAAGAACCTCTTCGAAGTGGCGGGGTCGGGGGAGACGCGAGTGCTCGTGGTGGTGGACGGGCCGCACCTGGAGACCCTGCAGCTGGCGAGGCTCTTCGGGGTGGAGGCGGCTGTTCACTCGCCCCAGGGCTTGCCGGGGGAGAATACCAGGTGAGGGATCTCTTTTAGGTATGAATTTTTTGTCATGGATATTGCCTGCTCTCTTAATTGGATAAAGTGCCCATCTTTTTCTTCAATAGATTGGTGTCATTTTTAATAGTAATTTACGGTTCGATTTTGTTTGTGGTTTCAGAACCAACATGAACATAGCATTTGCTCTGTACAGCGTGTTTAACCGATGGCCGCATGTCGACAAGGCCATCCTACTTGAGGATGACCTTCTTCTCGCTCCAGACATCTTCAGGTATGCATGGCAACTCTTACTTTGAATGGAATCATGCACGTTGACAGCTGCCTCATTTTTCCCGTGTCTCCTATAAGCCGAATCTGAATTCTGATACGGATTTTCATCAGTATCCGATGAGTCTTTCGATTACTCAACTGCCTTTTCAACAAACTATTTTATATTCATTTTGATGTAATCAACTCTCATTAAGCTCAGTACAGAGAGTCGGGATTTCAATCACTTTTTAGCTCCTTTTTCATACATCACTCGTCAAAACAGTTGCATACAACTCGTGTTCGATTCTTGTTTCACGAAGCATTTACAACGAATCGCAGCGAGATGTTTCGAGACTCTAGTCGCATGGTGCAATTTTCTTATGTTTGTCCGCTAGTGTGATGTTTAAAGTGATCAAAGACGAAAATGATGGAATATTAAAAAAAAGGAAGCAAAGGGGGTCATCATAAAAAAATAAAATAGCTCATGCAAGTAAACAAAAGGGTTCAAAATCTCTCTCTCTCTCTCTCTCTCTCTCTCTCTCTCTCTCTTCTCTCTCTCTATATTAATATAATATAAATATAATATATAATAAATATATGATTAGTATTAAAAAATATAATAATATATATAATAAATAATAATATATATTTATCTCCTATATCGCTCTCTCTTCGTCATTCTGATGTGATAATACTTACTGACTGGTCCTATTCGTGATTCCTCCTTCAAGTCGGTATCCTTTTTTCTTTTTTGCCTTTCGTCGTTCTCATGGCATTATCACCGCTGAGTTCTTCCTTCTCCTCCCCTCTGGTCCAAGCAGCTACTTCCACCAGACCGCCTGGCTGCTGACCCGTGACCCAACGCTCTATCTGGTCAGCGCCTTCGGCCAGAACTCCTACCCGAGCACAGCCTGTGACCCGACGACTCTCCTCCGCGCCGACATGTACCCGCAGTATGGCTGGATGACCTGCCGAAGGTGGGCGACGCAGGTCCTGCCGGACTGGGTGCCCGCCGGTGTAAGTCGCGGGGAGGGTTCGATGCACGCGCATACCTACAGGCAGACGTGCGCGAGTTTATGCATATGCAGGCATGCTTAAGTGCACGACCGTGTGTATACGTGTCCAAGTGAACATATTCTCATAACGTGACTTTCTCCAGCCATATTATAACCCTCCCGTGCCCTTACCCGCGCGCTTTATCCTTCTTTCCCCGACCACAGAGCGGGGTGGACTGGGACTGGTGGCTATACACCGAAGGCGTGCGTCGGGGCCTTGCAGGCGGTGGTGCCCGAGGTGTCTCGAACCGCCCACGCCGGTGCTGCGGGCGCCCACGTAACGGGCTGGGAGCAACACCATTACTTCGATCCGAGGCTCATCAACTACCGCCCACACGTGCAGCTCAGGAATGTGCATAGGTCTGCGTCTTTTTTGTGTTTTTTGAAAGTTGTTGAGTTATATTTGTAGTTTGCTTCGTTTGGTATTGTGAAACATTATTTTTCATTACGATCACATAGATTAATGAATAAATATCCTAATTTACAGAAAAAAAATATCAGTCACTCCACAGTAATGATCCTTTAATAATCTGCGCCATTTTAAATCACCAGTTTCGCTTCTCTTTCAGATTATTAGCCGACAACTATTCCGAATGGTTCGAAGATGAGATTCGACGTGCCACGAAGATTCAGCTTCGAAGTCATCCTTGCCACTACAATATTATCCCTAAGAAGAAAGTAAGGAGCTGATTCGCGAAAGGAAGGGAGAGAGAGAGAGAGAGAGAGAGAGAGAGAGTGAGTGAGTGAGTGAGTGAGTGAGTGAGTGAGAGAGAGAGAGAGAGAGTTTCGGAGTCCAAAAACTATTCACGCCTCTTTCCATTCAAATTCCCTTTTACTATTACGCTCATTTTACTCGTAACCACCTGTATGCGAATGCTTTCTTTCCTCTCTCTTTCAGCCGGGTCCTTTTGTCTTGTACGTGGGCGTTGCAAGCAGAGCAGATGATGACAACAGCTTCTTCTTTATGCAAGCTGTAAGTGCGGTGGTTTTTGCAATACTGAAAATAAGGCGTTTCTATCTTCAATATAATATCGAAAATACCGTCAGCTACTGATTTTCTAGTATCGTGTTCTATCTTGTAAGTGTATTTTTCATTCACGTCTTCTTGTCATTTCTTCTTCTCATTTTCCTTTTTAATTTTGCTTTCATTTCTTCCCTTGTCCTCAGAATGTTGTTGTTTCTGTCTTTCTTCAGATTATTGTTTTTTCTTTCTTTTTCTTCCTCCTCTTCTCGTCTTCCTCTGCCTCCACCCATACCCTCTTCCTCTTCCTCTCTCCATCCCCTGCTCCTCCTCCTTCTTCTTCTACTCCTCCTCCTCCTCCTCCTTCTTCTTCTTTTTCTTCTTAATCTTCTTCTTCTTCTCCTGCTCCTCCTCCTCCTCCCCATCCCATCCCCTCCCCTCTTCTTCGTCTTCCTTTTGCTAAATCTCTGCCTTATCCCTCCAGTGTCTGGGAACAGACGAACAAGAAGTGAAGGAAATTTACGAGGGCGTATTAACGTTTCGAGTGCGCCCATTCTCCCACGCCTACGCCCATGACCGAACTCAGGCCCAGTCTCAGGATCTGGCAGCGCAGGACCGCGTCAACGCCACCCTTGAAACAGCAAAGGCTCGAAGTCTCGGTTGTGAAAAGGAGTCCCGCGTTCTGTACATTGTCGGCTGTCCTTTGTCTAAGTACTGGTAAGAGGAGGTGTGAGTTGCACTCGTGAGCTAAGTATGAGTCAAGAGAAAACACTGCCCCGATAGTGAGGGAATAAGAAAAAAAACATGACACTTCGAACACTTTAAGCGTTCCTCGTCGGACGTGGCAAAACAACTGAAATGGATCCACTTTGAGTGATGAGGAACTCCGAACAAGGTCGAAATGTCTCTTTTAATTGCGGTTCTATTGTGACTGTTTACTTTTATTGGTGTGTACACTTTATTAGGTAATGGTAGGCCTAGGGGAAAAGTGTGTCTAGTCGAAATATAAGCAGTCCTTCTTTAAATATATTCTAAATGTTTGATGTCCTTTGTCAGAGTGCTAGCAAAGAAAAATATATTACCTAAATAAATATATGTTTAAACGAATGAAGATGCTGAACCGTGTTTACCTTATTATTGTGGCCGATTCATTCCATGATTTTGGGTGTATATAAATTAGGAAATACCTTACCGGAATATAGTCAGCCTCTGAACTTGACATTATTCTAAATACATTCTGCATATGAGTCTCAAATACCAATTCACATTGAGTCATGTTGCAAATACAATACAAGTATTCCAAGTGTAATATGTACGTTCGTAGAAAAAAATATTCTTCACTTCTGCAACGTAGATATATTATCATATTTCTCCTTATGTCTTATAATAAATATTTTTGCAGCAAATATTCCTCTGGGACAAGTGACTGGATCGCACCGTCTGACTCCTTCAGGAAAGAGGCTGACAGGGTTGCTATGAAGAGGAAAACAGCTGGGGACCTTAGAACCATGAGGTAAACAGCTGTTATGTGTTATATTTGATATAAACAACTATCGTTCAAGACTATGGAGTTCAAGAAGTACAAGTCTTTCAGTGTTTAATTCCCCATTTATATATATATATATATATATATATATAATATATATATATACCATATATATATAATATATATATGTATAATATATATAAAACTATATATACATATATACATATTATAATATATTATATTACATATATATACATATATATATATATAAATATATATTATATACTATATAATATATACATATATATATATATATATATACATATATATATATAATATATACAAAATTATATATACTATATACTATATATACATATATATATATATATATCATATACTATATCATATATATATATATATATATATATATATATATATATATATATATATATATAAATATATATATATACACAGTTACTGAGCCGAAGTTATATTCAAGTGTTTTAATGCAAAATATTTATCTTCAAACAGAATAAGACTGACTCCAAAATCGGCCAGAGAAGAATTTAATCTCACCAACTTTCAAGATATTTCGAGAAGAGGGACTTGGTGATGCAATTCAAAAACAAGAATAAAACATAAATAATTGTGACGAACTATAACACTTGTTTTCGAACCTTCGGTCTTCATGTTATCGTATTAAAACTGAAGAGACACGCACCATTGAGTCAGTTTTCTTTGTCTTTGCTCGAAATTATGGGAAGGATGGTACCCTTTCACTCGAATTCTGGGAAAACTTATGCCTCTTCAGTTCAGATCAGAAGATAAACACCTCTTCTCTAAAATTCAGGGAGAAAATACCTCTTCTGTGAAAATCAGGGAAAGTAAGTAGCCCTTTAGTCAAAGGAGGGGAAAGAAAGGCACTTTTTAGTCGCGAGATTACCCTTTCCTCCCACTCAAAAATCTGCTCACGTCAGGAGAAAAAGACTAATCAGTGTACAGTGCTCTAGAAAGCATAGGTACTTTCTCTTAGAACACGAAACGCACCGTTGACAAATTCATTTTTACTTCACTTCAGCAATTCCTTTTTTCTTTCCAATACACATTTTTTTTTAGAATTACGGTAGAGAAAAGGACAAACGTAAAAAGCAAAAGTTAATATGTTTATTAAAACAAATTGGGGAAAATAAAAAGGAAAATTATGAAAATGCGACTAGCTAGAAAAAGGTGGAATACATTTAAATCAGTTTAATACAGTACTCCGTAGTTCAAAATATGACCATATATATACTTATTTTTTTCTTTACAAAGTGTATTACACGTTCTACTTTATAACATGGAATTGGACATATATAAAATAATGTATCGAGAAACTGGTATTATACTATAATTAATCCTGATAACACTGGGGTTTCAGTAATACAATAATTCACTCATACAAAAAATACTGTAGCTTTACAAATTCAAAGGGCGCTTCAGATCAATATTAGAAGGAAAGAATTTCTAAAAATCTTGGAGAATATAATACAAAACTGTAATTTGCACAATATTTTCTCTGGGGCAAGAACGGCATCAGTATAAGGCAATAGTATATATATAAAAAAAAAATTATCGGCATCATTATCATGATGTGCCAAATTAATGATGGATACATATCTTCTCTTAACTTATCATAAGGACGACAGCAATAATAATAATGATGAACAAAAATAACAATAACAATAATGATGCTAATCATAATTATAACAACATAACCATAATAATAATAAAAATGAATAATAATGAAATATTGATAATAATAACAGCAGCAACAAAGTAATAATTATATCAATAACGAAAGAATTAATAATGATAATAATGGAAAAATAAATGATAACAATAATAACAATATCATTAATACTAAATGTAATAACAATAATAAAACGTCATCATTATCATAATTTGAAAAAAACAATAACCAGGAAAATAATAAAAGTTACAATATGAGGTATCGCTATTTCTAAATTCAAAGTTTTATATTGTTCAAACATGAAAGTTGAACAGTTACCGCTGCTGTACATGAACTTTACACTCATTACACATATATTGGCTGTCAATATCACGGTAACAGACGTATGGTTTAGAAAAAAAAACTATATACACAATACATTGTTTCATATAACACTGTGGAGGAGTTATCTGAATGTCGGAAAATGGGAAATATCCATTGAATCCAAAAAAGGGATGTCTTAAAAAATATATACTGTATATAAGGTGCAGGCCAAAACTTCCGTCATTTCGTTTTTTTTTTTTTTTTAACGGAACCTGGTTATGCGTTTGTACCTAGGGTGGACTGGTGTAATTATTTTTTTTCTAATTTTCCTCTATTCTATTTTTTTCATAATTTTGCCTCCACGCACAAACAAAAAAGAAAATTGCAATGATAGATTTTTCATTGAACATGAAAAAATCTTCATTGTATGTTTGGAATATATATATCTATATACTCGTTTCCCACTGGGGGCTACGATGGCATTTAAATTTCGTTTGATAGCACTACAAATAGTATTTTTTTCTTCAGTTCCATTGAAGATCCATTTAATGTCAAATGGTATTCATATCCTTCATTCAAAATCATGAATCTAATCAAAATCAAAATTAGAAATTGTGTGTGCCAGTGTGTGTGTGTGTGTGTGTGTGTGTGTGTGTGTGTGTGTGTGTGTGTGTGTGTGTGTGTGTGTGTGTGTGTGTGTGTGTGTGTGTGTGTGTGTGTGTGTGTGTGTGTGTGTGTGTGTGTGTGTGTGTTGTGTGTGTGGTGTGGTGTGTGTGTGTGTGTGTGTGTGTGTGTGTGTGGTTTACTAATATATTTTAAAAATGATAGTTGCAAATAATGAGGAAATATATCTTTGCTCATGCTAAGGGATACAGCCGATTACAAACGACTAACTCTGTATTAAAGTATATGAAATGATTTCAAAAGAAGTGCAGAACTAAAGGTATTTTTATTGTGAAAATAATCAAAACAGAAAATTGAGAAATCTCACTCCTTTTCCAACCGATACAAGGAGTGTTTAAAATTACACGATATGTATACCATAAGCAGAACAAAATGGAACGAGTTCTCCCAATATCTACTTTCTCTCTCAGGTTATGTCATTATCATCACGATTCCTTCGTTGTCTTTTCGAATCGCAACGGTATCACAGGTCAGTCAAGGTCAATTCATATATACACACCGTGTTGGGTCACCTTGTCTATGGAATTACTGTATCAAAGAAACGCTAAATCTCACCTTCATATTGTATTTTTTAAACTATTGGATGTTTCGTAATTGTATTTTATATTGATCAGTTTTTCTTTTTCCATTATGTTTCATTGCATATCTCTGCAGTAAATGCCACGCACTCACGACTAAACAGGTTTCGGCTGCACTCGAGCCTCGTGCAAAGCAGGCGACCATCAAATCTCCTAGCATGACCTTCGTGAAATCCGGCAGACATAAACGCCAGTCCCGGTGCCCTGCCGCAGGAGCTCCACTGCGCCGCTCTCTATGGTCTGTGGTCCCTGGAGGAGCTGGAAGCCGCGCGGCTGCCCCACGCCCCGGACGCCCTCCTGGCGGGCCCGGCGACGCCGACCCCGGCAGCGTGCGGGGGGGCACTACGGAGGGGCGCTCTCTGCCGCGGAGCCGATGCCATGAGGGGTCATGCGGGGTCGCGCTGCGGAGGGGGGTCGCTGCGCTCGATGTCGAGGATGGGCGCGGAGGCCAGGCGCAGCTGCCGCCGGACGTGCGGGCGGGACACGCCCTGGCTGGCCGAGATGGGCGGCAGGACGATGTTCGAGGAGGACGGGCGCGGCGACGGCAGGGAGGCGAGGGGCGGCAGCGAGGGCGGCGTGGCCGGCAGCGTGGGCGGCAGCGAGAAGGTGTTGCGCGTGCCGGGGCTGAGCGGCGCCTTCTCGGGGCGCGCGTGCCTGGCGGAGACGTGGCCGGCGCCGCCGCCGAGCCGCGCGCCGCGCCATGAGCCCGCCTCGCCGTCCTCGGAGCCCAGGCTGCGCGGCCCCGACGACTCGAGCGAGTCCAGCGAGCCCACGGACGCCCGCGAGCTCCGGGAGAGCGGGCGGGCGCTGGCGCTGGTCCTGGAGGAGGCGCGGGCGGTGGACGGGCCGCGGCCGCCCACCGTGCGCAGGGCGGAGCTGTACACACGCAGATCCCGAACCTGCGCCCGCAGCTTGGCCACCTCGCCGCGCAGCTCAGCCACCCGCTGCTCGCCAGCCTCCACCTGCTGTTTCAGCTGCACCTCGCGCCACCGGTGCTGCTCCTGCTCGTCAGCCAAGAGCTTCTGCTGCTCCGCCAGCTGCCCCTCCAGCTGCGAGACGCGGCCCGTCCGCTCCTCCAGCACCTTCTTCAGTTCGGACACCTGTTTGCGCAGGGCGTCCTCGCCGGTCTGCGTCACGTGGCGCAAGTGCGCCTCGAACTGCAGGTCTGGAAGCGAGTAATGTTGCGTTAACTCACTGAATGTTTAAAAAAGTAATGCAAACACAAATGTGCGTTGTGTGTGTGTGTGTGTGTGTGTGTGTGTGTGTGTGTGTGTGTGTGTGTGTGTGTGTGTGTGTGTGTGTGTGTGTGTGTGTGTGTGTGTGTGCATATACTGTGCGCGCACGCACAACACACACACACACACACACACACACACACACACACACACACACACACACACACACACACACACACACACACACACACACACACACACACACGATCAACTTAGAGCTACTATAAATGGCAGTATTATAGGAAATCGAGTCAAGTCCTCATGCCGCAAACATCCCCCACTCCGGTATCCCGCACGAAACAGAGGCAAAGGTCGAGCTCGTGTGTCACTGCGCAAAACACCCCGAAAAAAATACAAAAAAATGACGACCTCAATTAATTATTTATCTGTGACCATTCCCTCTAAGATACAATATACACACGAACACTATATATACACACATACGAATTAGGAAACCCCGCGCACTAAGACAGACTAATCCATTATGGCTGATGGCTATACAATATGGTGCTAGTCAGTTTCTGGGTGTAAAAGCTCTCCCCGACGTATTTAGCTTTATCTTTTTACCTCTTCGATTGATTTACTAGAGAAAAATAATTATAGTCAGGATTTAATCAATCATTTGTTAGTCTTCATTACGTATTTTTGCATTTCCTTTTTACTTATATTTCTGTATTCTCGTTAATCTTGTAACTGCATTTGACAAAAAAAGGAAAACCATAACTGAAAATGTATTACCCACTAAATTTAGATGTTACTCCAGACTAAATTATTAACTAATTTACCATTTTCTTAACTTAAATTTGATAGGGAGTTGACCTTGTGTGTGTGTGTGTGTGTGTGTGTGTGTGTGTGTGTGTGTGTGTGTGTGTGTGTGTGTGTGTGTGTGTGTGTGTGTGTGTGTGTGTGTGTGTGTGTGTGTTATATTATATATGTATATAATTAATAATTATATTATATAATCTTATCTGTCTATCGTCTTATGTCTGTATATATATATATATATATATATATATATATATATATATATATATATATATATATATATATATATATATGCACACACAGACATACACATATACAATGCATTCTCAGGAACAACTCCCGTACTGCAGTGAACTGAACACCAAGAAGAACAGCAGACTAACCATCACACCGCTGCTGAAGGAGTTGGATCTGCTGGTGAAGGCCACTCAACACCGTCTCGTGCTCCGCTTGAAGAAACCGGATCGCCTCGTGGACGGATCCGCTGCTCCTGGAATGGCGGGCAAACGCTCTCTTATTTCGTCGATACTGGACTGAAGAACATTACAGCTGGTGACGGCGATGATGAGAGTCGGAAAAAAATATGGCGATAATGATGATATTGTAAATAATGATCAAGATGAAAAAGACTGGGACAGAGGAAACAGGTATGATGAGGAGGGTGATAATAATAAAATTAGGAAGGGGGACGATAATTTTGTTGTCCTGTTAATTAATAAAACAATAGTACAACAACAAAAACGCCACCATCTGTTCTCTAATGAAGAGAAAAGGAGGAAGAGGAAGAAGTAAAACACAGAGAAAGGAAATAAAAAGATGAAAGAACGCGATGGAAAGAGAATCACATTTCCCTCCAAAAAAATTACGTGATTCTCATCAAAGCCGCTTTCTTTGTGCCATCTGGAGAAAACGGCATTTCGTCTAAAAGAAGAAAAAGAAAAAAGAAAAAAAAAGAAGAAGAAAAAAAAAAATCAAATGAAAAATAAATACTGCCACCATTAGAACGTAAAATGACGTACTAAAAATTTCGCTGAGTAATAATAATAACAATAATAATAATGAATTTAAAATTCGAGACACGTGACTTAACGGATTTACTGTCTGTAAAAAAAGAAAAAAATTGAATTAAAATAAAAGAAGAACTATACGAAAAATTCGTAAGTCTTGAAATTACCTAGTGAATGGAGGCGGTGATAGTGGTAAAGATGATAATAGCAATAGTAGTAGAAAAAACAATATTACCCTAATAACAATATGTATAATAATACATCTACTACCTCGAATCATTGTTATTATCAGTATTATTATTACTATTATCATTATTATCATCATCATCGTCATCACCACTATTATTACTGTTATTATCATTATTATTAATATCACCATTATTATTGCAATCATACTGAAACAAATGTTGATTCCAACAGCTCAAAATAACAGGACTACATCATACATCAAGTACTGTATTATGCAACATCCCACTCCTTGTTATTTCTCAACATCTAAATAAATCTTACAGCTAAAGTAAATATATAGTATTGGTTAAACTGTCTCGCAAACGTACTTATCTTATTTTCGCATAATTCTTAAAAAGATAGTTAATAATATAAAGGAACTTGAGGACTTTAAAAAAAATATATATATAGACATTCTGTCATGGGAAAGACATCTTGAAGTGAATGAAGTTTGCCAAACTCATATAAATCATATAAACAATAAACTATAACTTAAAATGATAAATAGATAAAAAAAATAAACAGAAAAAATAATCATAAGTGAAGATAAAGAAATCATAAATAAATAAATACACATAGCAAAAAATACAATAACAAATAATAAATGAATAATAAATAACAACTCTTAGTCTGACTAAAGAAGACCAAAGGATACAGACTTGACTTTGAGTGCAAGCTGTCTTTGAAATAGAATTAACGGTATCATTTGATAAACGAAAATATGAAGAAGAAAAAAAAACAAAAAAATCTAACTCTTTCTAAACTGAGTAACGATAAACGCAACGAAGATACCAATCAGAGACTAAACGAAAGAGATAAACGAACGAAGTTGGAGAAAAAAAAAACAGACGAACATTCCAAAACAATGGAGTCACACTTAAGTCAGTATCACGTCCACCAAAAGCCAGATCCAAACTAAAAAATGACTGCCCGCCTTTCCAAAACGTGTTGTTGAAAACGAAAAGCTCCATTAGGCCTTCTCACCGTCATTTTACGATGTTTTTTTTTCCAATCATAAGGTGGTTACAGATAAAACGTATTTGGTTTGAAAACAGGATTTGGTCTAGCGCATTGCAGAGTGCACTGGGGTTCGTTGCTGACTCAGTTTTACGAATAATTTCCTGCAATGGGTTTCCGGGTATTGTGTATGCGGACCGCGGGGAAGAGGACGAAGCATTACCGAGTTTGTGGTTTCGGAGTCTCGTGTCATCTGATTTTGCTACAATATGCTAATCAAGTATTTCATTTGAAGAGATGCATGGTTAACCTTGAGCACTTGTGTCTCTGTGTTTTTTTAACTTAAAGCACAAAATTACATGTTTTATTAAGGTTTGCAATTCTACCTGAAACTCTCCACATAATATCGTAAACATCCAAATCTGTAAGTACTTCGTTTACATATAAAATTCTGCTTAAAAGTTTACAACACAAATTTCCCGACATTAGCCCACACAAGAGGAGAAGCGAAGAAAAATAAAGAAGAATAACAACAAGGATCAGTAGTAAAAGAAGAAATAAAGAAGAACACGAACAAGAAAATACAAATTCGACTTGACTTCAGTTATTGCAATCTCTTAATAACAAAATAACGCTGCCAGCATTGGTTTCAAATCTGAACCCACAACTTCGGTTCAAATCAACAAAACACATCTCACTTACATATACGAAGTGCTTCGACTAATCGACGGGTTATCTCTCGTCTGGCGTGCCCTCTCCGGTGCAAGGTCAGGCCGGGTCAATTCGAGAGCGGAAAGGTCACGGCCAAGCTGGGTCTCCGCTGCGTATACACTGCCACACGCCATGGCTGCAAGAGGAAAAGGTCATGTGAACACAGGGTCGAAAAAGGTCGTCATGTTGATGTTTCCGCAACATGCTATTGCAGAATGCAATGATCGTGTTGGTACTTCTGTTTTGTGTAGTGCATGGGTGTCAGCCTATATAAATTTAGAACTTTACGGCTGCAACAAAAAAATAGGGTAAAAATATATATATCTTTTCGACTTCAAATTTCATATTCTAAGAGCAGAAGCCTGCGCCATATATTCCAATATTGTCGCCGCCCGCATGGCACTGCGATGAAATAGGAGCAGGGACCTTCTGCTCCCGCCCGCCCGCTCCAGCAGAATGGCGATGGCGACGAAGATTAATTATTTGTAAAGATGATAGTGAAGGATGGTGATGATGGTGATAACAATAAAATTACAGTAATGACAAAAATAATAGTAATGATAGAAATGAAGATGATAGAAATAACAATGATAAAAATAACAACAGCAGCAACAACAACAATAATAATAACAATAATAATAATAATAATAATAATAATAATAATAATAACACTATACAATATGAAAACTAATACAGCAACAACAACAAACAACAATACTAATATTAACAACAACAATAATAATGATGATAAAACAGTAAATAAATAGGCATCCGGGATAATAAACATTATAAAAATACTTGTAACCTGCAGATGATTTATCAGCGAGGATGATGGTTTGGGCTGCGCTTCTGTCTATTTGCTTTTTGCTTCTTTGTAGTGGCGTTGGTATTATCACTGTCTTTTTCACCCCCCCCCCCCTCTCTCTCTCTCTCTCTCTCTCTCTCTCCTCTCTCTCTCTCTCTCTCTCTCTCTCTCTCTCTCCCCTCTCTCTCTCTCTCTCTCTCTCTCTCTCTCTCTCTCTCTCTCTCTCTCTCTCTCTCTCTCTCTCACAGCACGAAGGTCCTGCCCTAAATGCACTGTACTTTCTCCCCCCCCATCCTGACCCTTACCCTCCCTCGCGTGACCTCACCCCAGACACCCCAACCCAAGAAGTCATATCTGCAGAGGCGAAAGGCAAAATATCACTTCATGAAAATAAATATATCTCCTCAACGACGAGGGGAAAGTGACACCAGGGAATGGCTCTGCTTGTGGAGACACAAACGCTGTGGCGGATTTTCCTTTTCTGGAGAAATTGGCTCGCCAGGTCTCTTCCTCTCCTCTTCGTTCCGTATCTAGGCTTAACCTCCTCTCAATAAATCTAGTTTGCGTAGAGTGGATTTTTTTCACGTACAAGCATACATATATACCTGCACGCAAACGCACATACTCATACACACACACACACATATTGAAGATAGATAGATAGAGAGATATAGAGAGAGAGAGAGAGAGAGAGAGAGAGAAGAGAGACATAATACATACATACATACATACATACAGACAGACAGACATACATGTGTGTGTGTGTGTGTGTGTGTGTGTGTGTGTGTGTGTGTGTGTGTGTGTGTGTGTGTGTGTGTGTGTGTGTGTGTGTGTGTGTGTGTGTGTGTGTGTGTGTGTGTGTGTGTGTGTGTGTGTGTCTGCGTGTGCGTGTGCATGTGTCTGTTTATGTATATACATACATATATACCAGCATACAAAAACACGAACTGCTGGCACGATCACTGACTCACACGTAACAGACCACACAGCTTTATACCGCCAACAAAAACTCGCCTCCTTGCCCCCACGTACTCACCCATTCAGTCACTCATTCAGTCATCCGCCAATTCACTCACTCACCCCATGCATCCATCACGCGAGGCCATACTGATTCATCACACCGAGGGCATACGGCAATCCCATTTACTCATTCGCTCTTTCACGCACATTTTTTTCCGATGCATGCATGTGTATAATTACATATATGCATACATACATGCATGTATGCGCACCCACGCGCACACCCACACCCACACACACCCACACACGCACACACACACACACACACACACACACACACACACACAACACACACACACACACACACACACACACACACACACACACACACATATATATATATATATATATATATATATATATATATATATATATATATATATATATATATATATATATATATATACATATATATATATATTATATAGACACACACATACACATACACACACACACACACCACACACACACACACACACACACACACACACACACACACACACAATACATATATACATATATATATATATATATATATATATATATATATATATATATATATATATATATATATATATATATATATATACATATACACACGTGTGTGTGCGTGGTGTATAATTTACATACTTTCTATATATATAAATATCTTTCTTAATATCATTTAATGCCAACGCGACTGTATCTGACCAGTAAGTATCTGCTGCAATATTGCAACTTTATAACCTGGGCAATAAAAAGAAAATTTGCGGCTCTGGGGAAGAGGCAGTTTGGGGGGGTTGAGGACAAGTAGGTGGGGGAGTGGGAGGGGGAGGAGGAAGAGGAGGAGGAAGAGGAGGAGAATAAGAATAATAAGAAGGAGGAGGAGGAGAAGGAGGAGGAGAAGGGAGGAGAGAGGGGCGGGGAAACCGAGAGAGGGGAGGGGGGAGGGGCAAGGTTCGCAGACGACCTTCTCGTCCGTTACTCGGACTGGATGCGCGAAGGCGGAGGAGGATAGAATAGATAAAATGTGGAGAAGAAGATGAAGGGGGAGAACAGAGGAGGAGAAGATCAAGAAGAAGAAAGGGAGGGAGGAGATGATGAAGACGAAAGAGATGATGACGATGATGATGGAAAAAGAAGAAAAGGTGGATTAGAAAAAGAAAGAATAAAAAAGACAAGAAGGAAAAGACGAGGAATAAAAAAAATATAGAAGAAAAACGACTACTGGCAACCCACAGTAACGAATATATCACAATATCTAAAAAAAAAAAGCAGATTAGATAAATAAAGAACGAAAGCGAAAAAAAATAACAAGCAGACTAAAAAAAAAAAAATAACGAGGAATGGCAAGAAATGAGAAAGAGAAATATAAAAGAAAGAAAAGCGTTTCCCATAGACAATAAAGCTTTGCAGCGCACAATTTGCACGCCAACCAACGCCTCCGCAGAGCTGTTTATCATCACGGTAGAGTTGCTCCCCCCCCCCATTCTCCCTTTTCCTTCCTATCACCCTCTCCTTCCCTTCGCTCTCTCTCCACTCTCGTGTTCTCGCTCCGGTAATTCACTCCACGATTTTGGTTGACTATGCATACATTACACACCAATATATATATATATATATATATATATATATATATTTAAAATATATATATATATACATATATATATATATAAATATAGATAAATATATATATATATACATATATATACATAGACAGATAGATAGAGTAGAGAAAGATATACAGAGGAGAGAGAGAGAGAGAAAGAGAAGAGAGAGAGAGAGGAGGAGGAGAGGAGAGAGAGAGGAGAGAGAGAGAGAGGAGAGGAAGAGGGGAGGGAGAGAGAGAGAGAGAGGAGGGAGAGAGAGAGAGAGAGATGAGGAGAAGAGAGGGAGAGAGAGAGAGAGGAAAGGACGAGAGAGAGAAAGGAGAAGAGAGAGAAGGGAAGAAGGAGAGGGTGAGTGAGTAAAGAGAGAGAGAGAGAGGAGAGAGAGAGAGGAGGAGAGATGGAGAGAGAGAAAAGAGAGAGGAGAATGGAGGAGAGAGAGAGAGAGGAGAGAGACGAAGAGGGAGGGGAGGAGAGAGAGAGAGAGATAGAGAGAGAGGGGAGAGAGAGAGAGAGAGAGAAGAGAGAGAATAGAGAGCAGAAAGAGAGAGAGAGGAGAGAGAGAGAGAGAGAGGAAGAGATGAGAGAGAGAGAGAGAGGAGAGAAGAGAGAAGAGAGAGAGAGAGAGAGAGAGAGAGAGAGG
>NC_051389.1:23164249-23169249 GCF_015228065.2 Penaeus monodon
ATCAACTGGTTCCTGATCCACGGCCAAATCACCAATCAAATCTTAACACAGCACGCCCATTAAGTTTCCAAGTAGCCATGCAGGTAAATGAGCAAATCATTAAACACACGCGGAATCACGATCACGCGGTCGTAAGCAAATTTATGAATTAGTAATTTTTGACAAAGTATCGCTGAGGAAACCAGGTCACCGCGAGATATTAGGTCACGATTTCTGTTATGAAGGCCTTTCACTGTGTTGATTCTCTTCTCGTATATAAAAACCATGTTTGTTGTCGGGGCTCTGAGAATATACAGACTCAAAATAAAAGGGAGAGATAAGTAATGCAGGGTGAGGATAGAGAGAGGGAGGGAGGGGAAAAGGAGGGGGAAGGGAGAGGGGGAGGGAAAGAGAGAGAAGGGGAGAGGAAGAGGAGGAAAAGGTGAAGGCGGGAATAAGAGAGAGAAAAGAGAAAAAAAAAGAGAAAGAGACAACCAAAGGCAAGAAGACTTAAAAAAACAGCAGAATATAAGAGAAGAAACGAGAAGACAAAAAATCCAAGTTTAGTATCGACTCTTCAAAAACTTGCCCTTGAAATCAACACGAACCCAACATTCAGCGATCGACCCATATTGTCTCCAAATCAACTTCCGCACATGATACATCCTCCCACACACACCCTCCTGCGTCCCTCCCTCCTCCCCTTCCCCTCCTCCGTCCCTGGTAACAAGAGCGTGACATCTTTCGTGACGTCTTTAGCCACGAAGCGATCGGTGACGTAATTTTTTTTTTCTTGGTCTTTTTTCTGTCTGTTTGAGTCTGTCTGGCTGTGTGTTTCTATCTTTCTCCTTCATCCTTTTCTCTAGTATTTTCTCTTCCTATCTCCCTTTCCCTCTCCCTTTCTCCTTCTCCCTATCCCTCTCCCCCCCCCCCTCTCTCTCTCTGTATTCCAAACCCTTTCCCTATATCAACCTCTTTTCTTTTCCTTATCATCCATCTCCACCTTCCCCTTCTTTCCTTCCCCCAAATCCCCAATTTCTCAAATTCACGCGAAATCAAGGGACAAGCACTCACGCAAAACTCAATTAAAATCGTCCCCTTTACCTTCAGACCGTTCCTTGTGAGTCATTTCAGACACGGCGAACACAAGGGCATGCGAAGAACCACGTGGAGCACGAATATAACTAATACAGCATGCAGTACCATTGGTTTCTGTTGTATGCAAGTGGTCCTGTTTGTGCGTGAGTGTGGTGTGTTCTTTGTAAGGAGGTCCACTACAGAGCTATGACGTGTACTTGCTTTTAAACTATTTTTGTTTGGTCTATTTTGTTATTGTATTATTAAATATATATATATTTTTTACTGCGCTATCAAACTGAGTATTTAGTTGCTCATTTGTTTGTTGATTTGTTCTCAGCGACTATGATTACTTATTGTCGTGATGTTAGGATATGTGAAACTGTCTCTGCTTTTCATATGTAATCAGTCCACACACTTCCAAAACTTGTTTCTTTTTCACTGTTCCTTTGTTTATTCACAACTGAATCTCTTCCGCGGTGGAGGTCATACATTCTACAACAAATATAATGGATTCCACCCTTACCAGTCGTAATTTAAACCAACCAATACGCAGAAGTATCGGCCTACTTTGTCTCTCATATATGCGTTTGGCTTAATGGAATGCAAAATGCAGATGTACCTTACAAAAGAGTAGAGTGTAATCTTCGCGCCGCACTTTGGGAATCGACGCACACACGGCACGCACAACCGCCTCGGCTGTTGAATTGCTAATTTCTCCTCCAGCGAACCGGGCTGCGGCTCGAAAATTATGACTTCGCTGTCGTGCTCAATAATAAAATAAAAACGAAAGAGACATAAAGACCAACCAGGTATAAAGACTTTATAGACAACGGGTCATACAGTTTTGAGTCAAGAAAGCAAGAGAGAATGAAAGAAAGAAAAAAGCTTTTTAAATGCGGGATGGCGTGTCTTTGACAGTGGACTACAAACCTATTATAATAATTTTTAGTCGTATGAGCATAATTAAAAGTTCATTAATGTGTGAGTAAAAAGACATCGTTATAATTAAATATATAAATATAGTTATCTGACTAGGCTGGAATGGTAATGGACATCAAATTGGGAGAAAGAGAGAGAGAGAGAAAAAAAAATGAGGACGGGTTGAAGCACATCACTAACATTTAAAAATAATTCTATGACCTTGTTATTTTTTTGCCTAAAATGCCGAAATCAGCACAGATATATTGCAGATGCAATTCTATATGCATAAATAAAAGAAGCCAACCAAGTTTTCGAATATTCATGTACACAGGCATCACCACAAAACAGGCGAAGTAGTATTACTCAAGACTAATGAGAATATCTTCCATTGAGTAAAATTACGGATAGCAAGAAAGTATAATGACCTTAATGATAAGGGTAATGGTAATGATGGTGGTGGTGGTGGTGGTGGTGGTGGTGGTGGTGGTGATGATGGTGATAATGATGATGATGATGATGATGATGATGATGATGATGATGATGAGTGATGATGGTGATGATGATGATGATGATGATGATGATGATGATGATGATGATGATGATGGTGATGATGATGATGATTATAGCGATAACAAAAAGGTGCTGATATGTGATCATGATGATAATATTTGTGTGTGGTAATGATATGATGTGAGAACATTGATATGGGATAATGATTGTGATAATGATGTTTGATATATGAATGTATATGATATGATAATGATAACGATAATGTGAAATAATAATATAACAACAAATAAAAGGACAGACAATTATATATGATATATATTGATAATAATAATATTGATTATATATAGAAAAGGTTTGAATGGAAACGAATATCTTAAAGGCAAGATACCTATTGTGAGACGTATTGTGACTAGATGTTAGTATCTGAAATAAGCGAAACGTCAAAAACTTTCTGTACGCTGTGAACATTTTATATTGCTACTATATGATCTCGGTTCTACATTTGTCGCAGTGAACAATGTTCGTAATTAATGTTACTGATGAAGATGATAATAACACCAACGAAATGAATAGCAACAACAATAATAGCAATAAAAACAACGACAACAATAGAAACATTAACAAAGATAAAAAAAAAAAAACAATTAAAACAAATTAACAAAATATTTCGTCAACACGCCTTTCGAAAGTACGAAGCAAGGAGAAAGAGAAAAAATTGGAGCATGGGAAACATTAGTAATGAAGAGGAAGTAGAACAAGAAACATGTAGAATGAAAAAGATTAAAACTAAACTTTGATGTAAGGTCCGTTTCAAAACAAACCGAGAGTAATGAAGCAAGATGAACAAACGAATAAGTGTGTGTGTGTGTGCAGACAGATGAAGACGAAGCAAGAGAGAGAAAAGAGAGAGGAAAGACAGAAATGAGAGGAAGAGGAAGATGATAGAGAAAGAAAAAACGAGAGCGTTCAAAAGAGAGTAGAGAGCGAGAGAGATAGATGTGTGGAGAGAGAGAGGAGAGGAGAGAGGGAGAAGAGAGAGAGAGAAGAGAGGAGAGAGAGAGAGAGAGAGAGAGAGGGGTGAGAAAGACAGAGACAATCCCAACGCACAACAAAGAAGCAACAAACAAACACACGAGCAAATAGACAGAAGAGCAGCCCAAACCATCATCCTCGCTGATAAATCATCTGCATGTTATAAGTATTTTGATTATCTTTGTTATCCCGGATCATCTGAGAAAGAGAGAGAGAGAGAGAGAGAGAGAGAGAGGAGAGAGAGAGAGAGGAAGAGAAAGAGAAAGAGAAAGAGAGAGAGAGAGAGAGAGAGAGAGAGAGAGAGAGAGAGAGAGAGAGGAGAGAGAGAGGGAGAGGGAGGGAGGGAGAATGAGGCATGTGTGTGTGAGAAAAGCAAGCGTATATATATATATATATATATATATATATATATATATATATATATATATATATACACACACACAACACATACACATACACATACACATACACACACACACACACACACACACACACACACACACACACACACACACACACACACACACACACACACACACACATATATATATATATATATATATATATATATATATATATATATATATATATATATATATATATATATATATAAATCAGTGGGAAACAAAAGCAAACACGAAACAGACAAAGCACAAGGCTCACCCCCTGGGTCAAGGCCGCGGCCCACCTCGCGCGCCCAGAGGGAATCGCCAACGCCGTCTGTGCAAAATAAATGAAGTAAACCAATACAACCTGAGGCCACGTGACCGCACTCATAAATTGCAAAATCTATAGACCTCTCACGGTGACACTGGAACGCACACAAGGTCAGCAACTCTTGGCGACAAATAGACGTCTAATTGGATTCATGATGCCATATCGTTATGCAGAATGTGGAGTTATATCAGTTCACGAAGGCATATGTAAAATACATGTCCAAATATATAAAAATCATAGTGACATAGTGAGAGGTATATTAAGCATATCCACTCATGGCGATATATCAAGATGCCTTTCAAGATTTTAACCCATATGACATGTATAGACATGTCAAAATCCATGAACTCATGGCGACATAACTAAGATGCATAACAAATGTATCACACATCGATATTTCGAGATGCATATCAAGTTTTATCAACTACTGACGGCATATATAGACATATCCAAATCTATGAACTCACAGCGACACAGCGAAGCATATCAGATTCATCAACCCATAGCAATATATCAAGAGGATATCAAGTTCTATCAGTTCACATGACATGGAATAAACCAGCTCATGGCGACATCACGTGAGACGTATCCGATTCCACTAATTCACGGCGATATATCAAGACATGAACTATATCAACACATGGCGAGAGACGCATCAAATTCCATCATCCCAAAGCGACACCCCAGAACACACATTCAATTCCGTAGTTCTTACTGACAAAATGTGGAAAGAAATTCTATGTATGGATCAGCATTCCGTG
>NC_051389.1:23174249-23176749 GCF_015228065.2 Penaeus monodon
TTCGATAACAACAGCAGATAACGGTTTCCAACGCATGAGAACGGAAATGCCAACAGCAGAGATATGACTCCAACGGCTCCCTGTTTATGAAGTTCTCACGTCTCTCGCCACGGACACAAAGGTCGCCTGTTCGTGCCGTACTTGAAAATCGAGAATGGAAAATGGGTGTCGCGTTTTCTGTGGATTCGTTTTCTCTTTTTTTCGGAGGCATAACAGGGTTTATTTCTGCTTTGTTTTGTTTGTTTACAAGTTTGTTGGTCGAGTCATTTGTTCTTTGTGCGTCTAAGGCGGAAAGGTTTTAATTATCGTTTGATTGTAGTCTCGAATACGTTTGTGGCTGCTTTTCCTTATATAGGGAGTGACATTTACAAACCATCTTCTTTTTTCCGCTTGCTAAATTCATGGTTGAAAGGTCCACATACTTACACGCATACGCAATCACACACATACACACGCACATACACATATTCCCTCTCACTCCTGCTTTTTCTCTCTCCCTCTCCGTCCGTCCGTCCGTCTGTCTGTCTGTCTCTCCTCGCCCCCCCCCTCTCTCTCTCTGTCTCTCTCTGACTATCTGTGTCTTTGTCTTTTCTTTGTCCATCTTTCTCTCTCTCTCCCCCCCCCCCTCTCTCTCTCTCTCTCAATTCAAGTACATAATCACGGTTAATGGAGGTAGTAACACGGTGAAAATAATCGTAAAATTAACGTCGATAAAAACACAGTGAAGAGAGAAAAAATGGATTTAATTTTCAGAAATTATGATCGGTAACGGTGAAATCATCTATTCAGCATGAAACCAATGTAATCTCCATATCATTAAAGCATCTTTTTGTAATAATATGTAAATATATTATCTATAGATTTTTCTTTTTGCATTTGTTTATATCTCCCTACTTGTCTACCCATCCAAAAATTACAAATATCCACTCTAACA
Organism: Penaeus monodon; assembly: GCF_015228065.2. Taxonomy (NCBI): domain Eukaryota; kingdom Metazoa; phylum Arthropoda; class Malacostraca; order Decapoda; family Penaeidae; genus Penaeus; species Penaeus monodon. Next base: position 23,175,184 of record NC_051389.1, read on the forward strand.
ATTAATAAAATAAAACTTTACATAATAATCAAAATAAATCATCCCTTTCATCACATAATGTTATCATCCACCAATATCTAATCAGAGAAAAAAAGAAAAGAAAAACAAACCAAAAAAAAAATCATATTTACATCATTGTTGTATCCTTGAATTCTGAAACAGATGGCGTTGCCTGGAGGCCGTCAGTGCCATTTCTGAATTTCGTCATCTGACCAGATTCTTAACCTCATTGTCCGCGTACTTGTGCCGTCGACGATAATGAAGAAGTAATAATTTACGGATCAACTGATACGCGCTTATTTTTCAGCTAAGCTCATAATAATCATATATATATATATATATATATATATATATATATATATATATATATATATATATATATATATATATATATATATATATATATATTGTGTATGTGTGGGGCCGCGGTGGCCGAATGGTTAGAGCGTCGGACTCAAGAATGTCACGACGGTAATCTGAGTTCGAGGGTTCGAGTCACCGGCCAGCGCGTTGTTTCCCTTGGGCAAGGAACTTCACCTCGATTGCCTACCATAGCCACTGGGTGGCCAAGCCAGCCCAAGTCAGTGCCGGGTAAAAATAGAGATGGTGACTCGATAAAAAAAAAAAAAAAAAACACCGGGCGGAAGGCAATGGCAAAACACCGCTCTAAATTGCCAAGAAAAAATCATGGAAGCCCATAATTGTCAAGGCCGCGGTGGCCGAATGGTTAGAGCGTCGGACTCAAGAATGTCACGACGGCAATCTGAGTTCGAGGGTTCGAGTCACAGGCCGGCGCGTTGTTCCCTTGGGCAAAGGAACTTCACCTCGATTGCCTACCTAGCCACTGGGTGGCCAAGCCAGCCCAAGTCAGTGCTGGTCCCAAGCCCGGATAAAATAGAGAGAATGATTACCTAAAAGGTAACACCGGCACTCTCCGTGGAAAGGAACTGGGGACCCTACCACGTACTCACTCCAAGAGCATCACAACATGAAAACTACAATTAAGTATCATGCTGTGACCACGGCGGCTCAGACATGAACCTACCGTTAAAAGAAGAAAGAAGATGTGTATGTGTGTGTGTGTGTGTGTGTGTGTGTGTGTATATATATATATGTATGTGTGTGTGTGTGTGTGTGTGTGTGTGTGTGTGTGTGTGTGTGTGTGTGTGTGTAAACATGCGTTTACATCTAGGTCAGTTCTCTCACACCTAAAGTTTAGAAAAGTACTGCTCTTTAAAAGAGAATCCAAAATAGAAATATACCATTCTTTTTCGCTGGCAATCATTACACGTGCAGTCGCCCATCAAATTTAATTTCAGTGATAAAGTTCAAGAGAAATGAGTCCAAAGCGCATTCCCCTCTGACGCAACGAAATAACTAAGAGGGCTGCCAGGAAAAAGTGCATACGCAGACAGATCGCGTTAGCTTGGGTTGGTCTCTCTCTCTCTCTCTCTCTCTCTCTCTCTCTCTCTCTCTCTCTCTCTCTCTCTCTCCTCTCTCTCTCTCTCTCTCCTCTCTCTCTCTCTCTCTCTCCTCTCTCTCTCCTCCTCTCTCTCTCCTCTCTCT
>NC_051389.1:23184249-23186749 GCF_015228065.2 Penaeus monodon
AGAGAGAGACAGAGACGAGAGAGAGAGAGCAGAGAGAGAGAGAGACAAGAGAGAGAGGAGAGAGAAGAGAGAGAGAGAGAGGAGAGAGAGAGAGAGAGAGAAGGAGAGAGAGAAGAGAAGAGAGAGAGAGAGAGAGAGGAGATATATATATATATATATATATATATATATATATATATATATATATATATATATATATTCTTTTAACGGTAGGTTAATGTCTGAACCGCCGTGGTCACAGCATGATACTTAGTTTTTTCATGTTGTGATGCTCTTGGAGTGAGTACGTGGTAGGGTTCCCAGTTCCTTTCCACGGAGAGTGCCGGTGTTACCTTTTTTAGGTAATCATTCTCAGTATTTTATCCGGGCTTGGGACCAGCACTGTCTTGGGCTGGCTTGGCCACTCAGTGGCTAGGTAGGCAATCGAGGTGAAGTTCCTTGCCCAAGGGAACAACGCGCCGGCCGGTGACTCGAACCCTCGAACTCAGATTGCCGTCGTGACAGTCTTGAGTCCGATGCTCTAACCATATCGGCCACCGCGGCCCCATATAATATATATATATTATATATATATAAATATTATTTAATATATATATATATATATATATATATATAATAAATCTCTCTCTCTTTTAATATATATATATATATATATATTAAGAGAGAGAGAGAGAGATATTATAATATATTACACCACACATATATATATATATATATATATAATATATATATATATGATATATATATAATATATATATAATATGATAATATATAATATATATATATAATCTCTCTCTCTTTTAATATATAATATATAATATATAATATAGTATATATATATATAGATAATATATATATATATATATAACATATTTATACTATATATACATATATATATATATATATATATATATATAAGGCCGCGGTGGCCGAATGGTTAGAGTATCGGATTCAGACTGTCACGACGGCAATCTGAAGTTCGAGGGTTCGAGTCACCGGCCGGCGCGTTGTTCCCTTGGGCAAGGAACTTCACCCCGATTGCCTACCTAGCCACTGGGTGGGCAAGCCAGCCCAAGTCAGTGCTGGTCCCAAGCCCGGATAAAATAGAGGGGAAAAGGTACCACCGGCACTCTCCGTGGAAAGGAACTGGGGACCCTACCACGTACTCACTCCAAGAGCATCACAACATGAAAAAACTAAGTATCATGCTGTGACCACGGCGGCTCAGACATGAACCTACCGTTAAAGGAAGGAATATATATATATATATATATATATATATATATATATATATATATATATATTATATATATATAGAGAGAGAGAGAGAGAGAGAGAGAGAGAGAGAGAGAGAGAGAGAGAGAGACAGAGACAGAGAGAGGGACAGAGAGCGGGAGAGAGCGAGAGAGAGAGCGAGCGAGCTATAACACGTTCACTGTCCAACAGAAGGTCAAATCGTTTTTATAACATTTTCTTCACTAATGCCTGGCGAGCTGTAATTGGTGAACTGCATCTATTCGTCTCAATATGACCTTACACATTTTATCACCAATGGACATTTTACCTTCTTACTGAAAAGTATGTTGTGAATATATTCCCATCGAAGTGTTCCTTTTCACCCCTGTGCTGTGGCGTCTGTTGCTGTTGTTTCCGGCAAAAGATTGGTGGACAAGTTATCGCGAAAGGTCGTTCCCGCCTCCGTTTTTTGTTTTGTTTTGGCTGCTTTTTTAAGTCTGAGAAATGGAGCGAAGACGACACTAACTGACCTTCCCTGCCGTAAGGAGCTTAACCTAAACCCTTTAAATCCGACGAAAAATTCTCGCTTGGCTGACCAAGTGTGGAGGTCACGTGACCCGCGAGCAAACATCACGTTCGGCGCCTCAAGAGAGAGAGAGAGAGAGAGCGAAAGAGGCGGAATCTGGGTCGAGATTGCACTGCTCCGCCCTCGGTTGAGGGGGGGGGGGCGCTTACGGGCGGCGAGCCAGCGGCTGCTAGGAGGCGTCTTCACGAGGCGCTGCCGACGCGGCTCGCAAGATAAACTTTGTTTTCGCATGCACATATACATGCATACTTGGCACACGCGCGCGCAGCTAAACATGTATGCTGTATCGATTACATACACACCTAACAGTCACACCACACCGCGCACACACACACACACCACACACACACACATACTACATCATACAACAAACACATAACAACACAACATAACACATCACAAAATCGTGTATGTGTGTATGTATATATAATATTATATGTCATATGATTATGTATTAATGTATTATGTATTATGTATGTATGTATGTATGTATCATGTAGTAATATATATATAATATATTATATATATATATATTATATATATATTATATATATATGTATTATATATATATATATATTTTTGTATATATATATATATATTATATTATATAGTTCAGAGGATGTAGACAACACGTGTGTGTACGAGCCTAGCCTGAATTGGTAAAAGCAGATGCCACGT
>NC_051389.1:23194249-23201749 GCF_015228065.2 Penaeus monodon
TTCCTATTTTTTTTTCCCCTCTCTCTCTCTTCCTTTTTTTTTTTGTGTTCGCTGTCTTTCGCTTTTTGTTCTTTTTCCCGGGGGCGGGGGAGGAAACAAGGGGGGAAAGGGAAAGGGAAAAAAGGGGAAAAAAGGGGGGGGGGGGAAGGAAGGGGAAAAAGGGGGAAAAGGGAAAAAGGGGGAAGGGGAAGAGGAAGGGGGGGAAGAAAAAAAGGGAGAAGGGGGGGAAAAAAAGGAGGGAAGGGAAAAGAAAAAAGGGGGGGAGGGAAACAAAGAATGAGAGAAGGACGAAGGGAAGGAGAAAAGGAGGGAGGGAGGGAAGAAAAATGAGAAAAGGGGAGGAGGAGGAGGAGGAGGGCGGATAAAGAAGGATGAGGGAAGGGGGAAAAGAAGGGGGAAGAGGAAAAAGGTGGAAAAAAGAAGAGAAAGACGAAGGAAAGGGAAGAGGGAAAGGAAGGAAAGAAAAAGGGGAAAAAGGGGGAAAAAGAAAGAAAGGGAGAAAGGAAAGGGGGAAGGGGAAAGGAAAAAAGGAAATCAAGTGAGGTGAGAGGGGAAAAAAAGGGGGGGGAGGGGGAAGGGAGGGGGGAGGGAGGGGGAGGGGAGGGGAGAGGGAGGGGGAGGGGAGGGGGGGGGGGGGAAGGGGAGGGGGGGAAGGGAGGGGGGAAGGAGGGGGGAAAGGGAGGGGAAAGGAGGGGGGGGGGGGAGGAAGGGGGAGGGGGGGGGGGGGGGAGGGGGGAGGGGGGAAGGGGGGGGGAAGGAGGGGGGAAAGGGAAGGAAAAAACTACCTTTTCATTTAGGAATTTTAGGTTAAAATCAAAAAGTTTTTAATTAACAAAACATCCCTTTTTATTATATATCTCACCTTTATTACTCGTTTAAAATTTTACTATCCCCAAACCAATGTTTCTAACTTTTTTGTTTTAAATTCAATATCCCGGGTCACAATTTTCTTTCATAATACGAAATTTTCAGGGGGGGAACTTTCAAAAAGCAAATCTATAACATCACATTAAAAAAAAAATCCTTATCATCTAATGCTGAGAAAACGTAAATAAATTGTCTCCTTTGCATAACCAGAAAGGGAAAGTCTGTGAAACGAAAAAAAGAAAGAGAGAAAAAAAAACAAGAAAATGAAAAGAAAAAAAAAACGATTTTTCGAAAAAAATCTTTCCTTGACCCATTTTTTTTAGACCCCCCGAATTTACTCTTAATTTTTAAATTATCTTTGCAAGACGCCCGTTGCCATATGTTGCAAACGTAATTGCAAGTCTTCATTTCGGATTGCACAACACTCTTTTTTTTCCTGAGACTACGAAATTCTCACGGTTGGAAGTCGAGAAAATTGATCTCATTTGTAATAAAACAATAAAAACAATGGCCACAGTTCTCTCATTTTAAATAAACTACAGAGAAAAACTGAAGTTCTCTTATATCGGCAGAAACAAAGAAAATAAGAAATTAAAACACGAAATTCACGAAAGAGGTAAAGCAATCACAGCGGTTGAATAATAACAAAGAAAAGAAGAAGAAAAAAAAAAAAGACACGAAGACAAAGATCCCCAATTGAACTGACCGGGGTTACCTGTTTTTTCCGCCGGTCTCCCCGGGCACTCAAGTTTGGGGAATCCTATTTTGCTATTCTTTCCAGATGCATAAGAGTCAGTCTGTAGTTCGTTCTCATCTTCATTTTAACACGTCAGTTCTTTTTATTTTTTTTTTGTGTGTGTTTTTGTTTTGTTTTTTAATTAGACTGTTTTTTCTTTGGGGAATAAAAGGAACACCGCGATTTATTCGGGGTTACAAATGCTTTCGGTAAAAAAGAGTCAAATTAAGATACTCGAATAGTCGACAAGCCAGACAAAAAGTTAGATCACCATTCCCTCTATTTACATGAATAAAAGCAAAGTATTCTTTTCTAACCACCCCACAGACCACGCCGGGGCGATGCGTGTCTTCCCCCCGGCAAACCCCGACACGACCCCCCTCCGGAAAGGCGGCCGACCGACTGACTGTGACGGAGAACAGGGTGTCGCTCGCTGGCCCTGTGGAAAGAGAAAGAACGGTTCCTATTGGTCAGTGGCTCGTGCAGAGGGGAGAGAAGTGCAGTCTCCTCCTTCGCTGATTGGTCAGGATGATACATCTCCCTCCCAAAAAATTCTTATCTTACTCGTGGTCACTTTGCTAATCTGAAGAAAAACATTTTCTATTTTTTTTCCTTATCTAAATAGTCCTGAAAAACAGATACTTCTTCATTATGCGTCAAGATATATGGACGACTCTCAATTGACCTTTTATGAAACTATAAGCAAAATATATTTCCTTCACAACACACTCTCTCCAGACCATACAGATGATTGGGTAAATGAGGGATAATATAAGACAGATAAGTGATGTATATAATATAAAATTAAGATATAATATATATAAATATATATTAAAATTTTATATAATTATATTATATAACAAACACACCCAAAAACCACAAACCCCCCACACAACCACACACAACACACAAACCCCAACCCCACACCACCACCAAAATATAAAAATAAAATTATAAAAATATATAATAAATTTATATAAATAATTTAATATAATTTCATATTATAATAATATATTAAATTTTAAAATAATATTATATTTTTTAAAAAATATATTATATCTTATTATAAAAAATTTATATATATAATATTAATATATTATTATATTTATAATATAAAAATAAAATATTGACCCCTTTCTTTTTTCCTCCCCTCTCCCCCTTTCTTCTTCTCTTACTCTCTCTCTCTCTTTCCCCCTTTTCTCTTCTTAACTTTTTATTTTTTTTTATTAAAATAATAATATAATATATATAAAATTTATTATATAATATATTTTATTTTTATATATATATAATACTTTTAATATATAATATAAAAGTATAAAAACACACACAAACACACCCCAAAACACACACACACACACAACACCCCAAAAAGGGGTGAGGAGTGGTGATGAGTGAGGGGAGTGAGGGGTATGTGAGTTTTGTAGTGAGGTGGGCGCGCCGTTTTCGTGCAGCCTGTGGCAACAAAGAGGAGCAATTTTTCCCCCCTTGGTTAAATAGCCACAGCGGGGGGCGTCGGCCCCCCGGGGGGGGGGTGGGGAAAAGGGGGGGGCCCGAGGGACGGCGAGAGGGTCGGGCATCGGGCCCCCAGAGACGCCGCGCGGGAAAGGGAGGAGAGCAAGGGTGATAAACAGGGAAGGGAGAAAGATAGGGGAGGAGGGAGGAGAGGGAAGGAGGGTGGGAGAGAGAGAAGGGGAGAGGGGAGGAGGAGAGGTGAGAGAGGGGAGGGGGGGAGAGAGGAGGAGGAGAAGGAGGAGGAGAGGAAGAGAGGAGGAGAGGAAAAGAGAAAAGAGAGAGAGAGAGAGAGAGAGAGAGAGGAGGTAGAAAAGGAGGACGGGGAGAGAGAAGAGGAGAGGAGAGGGAGGAAGGGGAGAGGAGGGGAGAGAGAGAAGGGGAGAGAAAAAAGGAGAAAGGGAGAGAGAGAGAAGAGAAAGAGAGAGAGAGAGGGAAAAGGGGAGAGAGGAAGAAGGAACGAGGAGAGAGAAGAGAGAAGAAGGGGAGAGAAAGAAGAGAAAGAGAGAGAGGAAAGAGAGAGAGAGAGAGAGAAAGAGAAAAGGGGAGAGATAAGGAGAATGGGAGGAGACGATTGAAAGAAGAAAAGAAAGACAAGAAAGGGAAAAAGGGGGGAAAGAGGGGAAATAAAAAGAAAAAAAAAAGAGGGGAAGGAAGGAAAAGGGGAAGGAGGAAGAAAAAAAAAAAAGAAAAAAGGGGGGAAGAAGGAAGAAAAGAAAAAAGGGAAAAAAAAAAAAAAGGAAAAAAGGGGGAAGGGAAAAAAAAGGGAAAGACAGAAGAAAAAAACAAAAGAAAGGAGAAGAGAAAAGGAAAGAGAAAAGAGAGAGGGGGGAGAGAAAGAAAGAAAAAAAAAGAAAAGGCGGAGAAGAGGGAAAGGAAAGAGGGAAAGAGGAGGAAGGGGGAGAGGAAAGAGGGGTAAAAAAACAAAGGAGGGAGGGGGGAAGTTTGGGTGAAGAAAAGGAGGGGAAAAAAAAGAAAAAAAGCAAAGGAAAAAAGAAAAAAAGAAAAATGGGAAAAACCCGGCCAAATTAAACGAAAACAAAAAGGCCAAAGCCCCAAGACCCATTTTCCCCTTTTCCCTTTCCCAGCCCGGCCTTTCCCCCCTTTGGGTAAAACCCTCTTAATCACTCCCTTATTAGCTCGACCCCCCCCCCCCCCAAAAACCTTTTTTCCTTTTCCCTTTCCCCCCAAAAAGTTCCCCCTTTTAAAACCCCCCAAAAATAAAACCTTTTTTCCCTTTGTTTTAAAAGGATTTTTATTGGGTCCCCTTTTTTCTTTAAAAACACAAAAATTTTTGGGGAAAATTTTTTTGGTTCATTTTCTAATTCCAAAAAATTTTTTTATGCTTTTTCCTTCCCTTTACCTCCCCTTCCCCTCTTTCCTTCCCCACTTTCCTTTTCCCTTTCCCTTTCCTCCTCCCCTTCTCTCCCTTTCCCCCTTTCCCCTTTCCCTTTTCCCCCCCCCTTTCCTTTCCTCCCCCTTTTCCCCCTTTTTTCTCATTCCCCTTTTTTTTCCACCCATTTTTTTCCTCCCCCCAAAACTTTCTTTTTTTCTCTTTTTTTTTTTTCTTTTTCGGATTTCTTTTTCCCCCCCCCCTCTTCCTTTTTCCCTTTTCCACCCCCCACCCCTCATTTTTTGTTTTTTTTTTCCCCCCCCCCTTTTTTTTCTGCCTTTCCCCCCTCCCCTTTCTTCCCCTTTTTTCCGCCCCCCTCTCCCCCCTCTCCTTTTCCCCTCCTCTCCCTCCTCCCTCCTCCCCTCTCTCTTCTTCTCTCCTCCCCCCCTCTCTCCCTTTTCCCCCTCTCCCTCCCTCTCTTCTCCCCCTCCTCCTCTCTCTCTTCTCTCTCTCTCTCCCCTCTCTCTCTCTCCTTTCTTCTCCCTCTCTCTCTCTCCTCCCTCTCTCTCCCCTCCCTTTTCTTCTCTCTCTTCCTTTCTCCTCTCTCCCCTCTTCTTTCCCCTTTTCCCCCCCCTCTTTTTCTCCCTCCCTCTCCCCCACCCCCCCCCCCAACTTCTCTCTCCTTCTCTCGTAATCTCAAAAGGTGGGGGAGTGGAAGTTGACAATTACGATAAACGCCACCGTTTTCACTAAAACTGTTATTCTTCTGTAATATCAACACACATCAACCTAAAATAGAATAGCGAAATTACATAACCTATTCAGTCTCCATCTAAAAAATAACACAAACATTATTAATTCATTTATCAAAACCCAAAACCCCAAGACCATCGGAAAAATTTGAGAGAAAATTATTTACATCGTCCGTTCCTTCCACATGGGGCGTCATGCACTAGCCCCGGCCCACAGAGAACGTCATGCAGCCCCCCCTCTCACACAGAGAACATATCATGCACCTCCCCCATGTCATGCAGTCTCCCTCAACGACTGACATGCACCCCGCAACGAAAGCCAGGTAACCCTCATATAAAGAAAATCATGCACTCCACAGAAATACTATATACCTCTACCCTCATCAACACAGACCGCCATGAAACACCACATCTGGCCTCTTGCCATGCGCAGGCAGAGATAAAAGCGTTAGTAAGAACAAGGTAGCAATGCATCAGTATCATTCCATTAACATGATTGTGATACCATCGTTGCAACATGTGAGTCTATTAATAAAAAGTGCAATACATATTTTCACCATATCAATGTGGCGGGGTTTGCTGTTGCAATGTCACGTATAGTTGTTCATTAAGGTTATTATTATATTATTAATATGTATGTCAGCATCTCGATTGGGAAAGACTGGTTGAATTATGTTCTGATATCATTACATGCGGATCAGAACAATATATTACTTTTATGACCCCAACAGCAATATGTCATAAATACGTTTTAACAACATCATCATAATACTATCAATCACCATAATGACTGGCATCGCTCATGAGCAAAATGCCAAGGGATTATCATCACCATCGACACAGAATCCAAGCCAATGCCATCACTATCTCGATATCAATATCCGTCACAAGGCATCATCACTATCCTCATCACCATCAGTACCTAGACATCATCACCAATATCCTCATCATAATTCCATCCGTCACAATACCAAGACACCTACATCACCATCATCCTCACCACCATCACTGCCTCCAATACATTATCACGGCCTCAGCCTCACCATCACCAAGATCGCTGTCTCAGTCACTATCTCGAGATTCACTCGATCTCAGCTGTGTGGTTTTGCGGTCGGGATGCGATAGTGTGGCTCAGTCGCGGGGAAACGATACTATACAGCTTGTCCACACGTTTTCACGCACACATGCACACATGCATAGACACGCACACACACACACACCGCACACACACACACACACACATACACACACACACACACACACATATACACACACATGCAGACATACACACACACATGCACACGCACATACACACACACACGCACGCGTACACACACCCACGCGCATGCACGCACGTACACACACACACACACACACGAACGTACATACAGGTATACGCACATAGAATATGTAGATGGACTACAAATACATCTATGCATTCCAGATAACTTGATTTAACCTAAATAATTTATACTTGCATATTGCAGTCCATAATAATAAAATGACTTCCAAAATAAAACACAATTCGAAGTGATTCTCATACAACATAACCATAAACATAAGCACTGGTTGGAGCAACACAAAAACATAGATTCTATTATTGGCTCGAAGTTTAATCATTTCATCTTGATATTTCTAGTAATACATCTAAAAAAAGTATACACATAAATACACACACAAACCCACAACCCCCCCCCCCCATCCCACAAATACATACATACATACATACATACAACACACACACACACACACACACACACACACACACACACACACACGCACGCACGCACGGTATACAAGACCAAATAACCTCCCCACCCTTTATATACCCGAATGTGACACGCACAGAGCCTCCAAAAATAGTCTTTTCTGTATTGCATTCTTCGGGAAATATCTTCATCGACCACCGAATAAGGACCTCCTTGCCAGCCCCTTACTCACCCCTGGACCCCATTAAATCCTATCAACCCCTCCAACCCTGTCCTTGGCTGCGTTTCCGTAAAGCCCCCCCTCCCCCCACCCCAACCTCCTGCAAAGGACCTCCCCCTCTCCTCCACGACACCCTTAAGCGCTGTCCTTCCTCACAAGCCTTTTTCCTTTCTCCCATTACTATCCTCTTCCCCTTTTCTTATGAATCCCCCAAACCTGAATCCATTTAGAAGCCCCCTTCCCCTTCCCCATCACTCCCCCTCATTACCCTCCCTCCCCTCCCCTTCCCCGTTACTCCCCTCACATACCTCCCTTCCCTCCCACTCCCCTTAAGCCCCCATAAACAAGCGTCTTCCTCCCCCCCCCACACT
>NC_051389.1:23206749-23213515 GCF_015228065.2 Penaeus monodon
TGTGTGTGTGCGTGTGTGTGTGTGTGTGTGTGTGTGTGTGTGTGTGTGTGTGTGTGTGTGTGTGTGTGTGTGTGTGTGTGTGTGCGTGTGTGTGCCCGTGCGTGCATGTGCCTGTGTGACAGTGTGTGTGTATATCCACCAATCCATGCACTCGCCATCCCCTCCCACAGCCCCTGCCCCTCCGAGGGCCCGACCCAGCCAGCCACACAGTACGACCGCATTATCCTCCCCCGTTAGATTACCGCCGAGCGTCACCGGAAAGCATTAGCCAAATGAAATTAGGAGGCCCCGCCCACCTCTCGCCAGGGACCCGACCGCTATCGCCACCTGCCCCGGACGGGCGGGGGTGGGGATGGGGGGGAAGGAGGGGGAGCCAGCTGGCCTTCTGACTTCTGTGTTCGGGAGGTTTGTTTACATTTATTTTTATATTGTTCTATATATGTATACAATTTTTTTAAGTGGCATAACCATGCAGATCGGTTATTTCTGAGCGGTATAAAGAGATATATAGACAAACACACAGAGGTCACGTGCGGATGAAATAGGCAGAGACGAATATACATAAATGAACCGAGATAGATTGGTGCAAACTTCGCAGCATATTTTTAGATAATACAAGCGGATAGATGCACTGATAAAAGAGTATATGGAGACCTTTCCATATAGACTCAGAGACTAAAACGCAAGTCTACTGACGATAACAGACAGGGAGACAGACAAGCAGACAAATAAAAGCACATAGATAGGAAGTGCGTCCTTGCCAAAACAAAGAAACAAAACAAAGTAGCACAAAGACATACGTCAGTTCCCCTCCGCAAATCCCAAAGGCATTTCTATTACTCGAGAAAGCTTTGGGAGGACTGAGGAAAACGGAAAAGTTTTTATCTGTTGCTCCAAACGCGAATCGCTCGCGAAAAACACGCCGTTTCCTTGATAAGATCTGTCTCGTTCTCCAGCTGATGCCAGGCTGGAGACAAAGGTAATAGGGCGAATATTCACAAATATTCACACAAACACACACACACATAGCTTGTACGTCATTATTATTATTATTATTATTATTATTATTATTATTATTATTACATTATTATTATAATCATTATTACCTTTATTATTATCCTTATAGTTATTATTGTTATTATCATTATATATATATATATATATATATATATATATATATATATATATATATATATATATATACATACACACACACACACACACTCCTCCGTATCTTTCTCAACCCCTTCTCATATTCCCTCCTAATCCCCTCTCTCGCCCTTCCTCCTTCCTTCCCTCTGCCCCCTCCCCCTCTCTTCCTTCCCCCTCCCCCTCCCTCCCTTCAGTCGTCTTCCAGCAGAAGGACAAGGACTCCTTGGTCGCCCCTCAAGGACACCACGGACGGCGCCGGCATATCCCACGACCGCAAAAATCTTCGGCGTGACTTCGACGTCCGCAGCTGACGACGACGACGCCCCTCGGCTGCCTCCGCCTGGCGGGGACCCGTCTTTCTTAGTTCTGTCTGGCCCTTTAAATGTGTCTAGATGTTCGTTTATCTCTGTATCTATCTCCCTCTGTCTGTTTGTTTGTGTCTGTCTGTCTTTCTTCACCTTCTTGTCCGTCTTTTTTTCCTTCTTACTCCCTATCTCCGTCTCCTTTTCCTTCTCCTTCCCCTTCTCTTTCTCTTCTCCGTTTCGTCTCTCCCCCCCAAAAAAACCTCTCTCTCTCTCCTCTCCTCTTCTCCTCTCCTCTCTCTTCTCTCCTCTCTCTCTCTCTCTCCTCTCTCTCTCTCCCTCTATCTCTCTCTCTCCCTCTCCTTTTCCTCTTTTCGTCTTTCTTTTCCTCTTCCTCTTCCTCTCCCTCTACCCCTCCCTCTCCCTCATCTTCTTCTTCTTCTTCTTCTTCTTCTTCTTCTTCCCCTCCCTCTTCTTCCTTCCTTCCCTCCCTCACACTTTCTCCGCGAAAAAAATGCAGCTAGACAGATAAACCTAGGGCATCTGTATCGAATTCCTGTTATCAAGACGAATCGCCAAGACGTAATCTGGTTTTATGGACTTTAGACGTTGCTGTCATACGATGAGACCGCGAGACCAGATTTTTTTTCTTGTGGCGGTGGATGAGGGGATAGAATAAAAGACCACAAACCTAGATTTTTTTTTTTTGGGGGGGAGGGGGGAGGGTAGGAATAAAGGCAGTGGGATTTGCTGCCATATTGAAAATGACTTGATATCTGACCTACATCAAGGAAAAGAAAGGGATGGAGGGAGACGAGGTGCGGAGAAGGAAGAGAAGGGGGAGAGGAATAGAATTAGGAAAAGGTGGAAGACGTGGAGGAGTAGGAGGAGGAAGAGAAAGAGAAGAAGAAGAAGGAGGAGGAGGAGGAGGAAGAGAAATAGAAGGAGGAGGTTGATGATGTGGAGGAGTAGGAGGAGGAAAAGAAAGAGGAGGAGGAGAAGGAGGGGGAGGAGCGAGAGGAGGGGGAGGAGGTGATGGTGGAGGAGAAGAAGGAAGAGGAAGAGGAAGAGGAAGAGTGAGAGGAAGAGAAAGAGAAATATGAGGAGAAAAAAGAAAAAAGGGAAAGGGAAAAAAGAATACGAAAAAGAAAGACCTGAAAAAAGGGACAAAAAAATACAAAGAAAACGGAAAACGGAAAAAAGTAAGACGAAGGACAAACAACGGAAGCCAATGACAAAAAAAAAAAAAAAAATAAAGATAAAAACAAAAGCAGAAAATGAAACAAATAATACAGATACACAAGAAAAAGACCACAAATAACCAAAGAAAGAATCTGACAAAAAATGTAAACAAAGAAATGCGCACACTCACAAAAAACAAAAAAAAAAGGAAAAAATGCGCACATCTTTTTCCCGCGAATTTGACCCCCAACCGACCCTCTCCAGGGGCCCTTTGCGAAGTCGCTTTGGGGAAAGGGGAGCCCGGGTTTCGGTCGAAACGCGGTCCGGCTTTTGCGGTCGGGGGGGGGGAGGGGGAAGGAGGGGGAGGGGGGAGGAGGAGGAGGAGGAGGAGGAGGGAGGAGGAGGAGGAGGGGGAGGAGGAGGAGGGAGGGAGGGGAAGGGAAAGAAGGGGAGGAAAGACTGAGAAAAAAAGAGGAAAAGAGAAAGAGAGTAGAGAGAGAAAGAGAAAGAGAGAGAGAGGAGGAAGGGTAGAAAAGGGAGGAGAGGAGAGAGGAGAGGGGAGAAAGAAAAATAAGAAGTGAGCGAGAGAAGAGAGGGGAGAAGGGGAGAGAGAAGGGGAGAGAGAGGAGAGAGAGAGAGAGAGAGAGGGTGAGTGTGAGAGGGAGGGAGAGAGAGAGGGAGGTAGAGGAGAGAGAGAGAGAGAGAAGGGGAGAGAGGGAAAACAGAAACAGAGGAGAGAGAGAGGAAGAGGAGAGAGAGAGAGAAATTTGGAGAGTTTGGAGGAGAGAGAGGGAAAAGGAGAGGAGAGAGAAGAGGGGAAGAAAAGAAGAAGAGAGGGGAGGGAAAGGGGGAAAGGGGGGGGGAAGTGAGCGAGAGAGAGAGAGAGAGAGGAGGGGAGGAGAGAGAGAGGAGAGAGAAGAGAGAGAGGTAGAGAGGGAAGAGGAGCGGAGGTTTGGGGGAGAGAGAAGAGAGAGAGAAGAGAGAAGAGAGAGAGAGAGAGAGAGAGAGAGAGAGAGAGAAGGAGAGAGACAGGGAAGAGGGGAGAGAGAGAAGAGAGAGATGAAAGGGAGAAGAGAGAGAGAGTTTTAGAGAGGGAAGGGGAGAGAGAGAGAGAGAGAGAGAGGAGAGGAGAAGAGAGACGGAGGGGAGAGAGAAGGGGGGGGGGGGGGGGGGGGGGGGGGGGGGGGGGGGGGGGGGGGGGGGGGGGGGGAGGGGGGGGGGGGGGAAGGGGGGGGGGGGGGGGGGGGGGGGGGGGGGGGGGGGGGGGAGGGGGGGGAAGGGGGGGGGGGGGGGGGGGAGAAGGGAAAAGAGCAGCTTCTTTTTGCCTTCCTTTTGGGGGTATAGATCACCATCCTGTTCGGATTTTTGCGGGTCTCGTTCTCTCCGTTTCCCGCATTTCGTTCCTTTTTTTCCGCGAAGTTTCCTTCTTTTTTTTTGTTTCTTTTTTTTCCCCCTTTTCCCCTGGGGGCCCGCCCCTTTTTGTCTTTGTTTGTGTATATAATTTTTTGTATACTGTGTGTGTGTGTGTGTGTGTGTGTGGGGTGTGTTTGTGTGTTGTGTGTGTGTGTGTGTGGTGTGTGTGGGTGTGTGTGGTGGTGGTGTGTGTTTTTGTCGTGTGAAAGTGCGGTGCGTTGTGTGTGCGTACCCCCCCCCCCCCCCTTCTCTCTCCCCTCTCCCTTCTTCTCCCTTTTCTCTCTCTTCTTCTCTTCCTTTCTCTCTCTCTCTCTCCTCTCTTCCCCTCTCTCTCTTCCTCTCTCTCTCTTTTTTTCCTCTCTCTCTTCATCCCCCTTTTCCTCAAAAATGACCAAAACTAAAAAAAACTTTTTCTTTCCCCCCCTTCCCCCCTCACGCCCCCCCTACCACCTTTTAAAAAAAAAAAAGAAAAACAAAAAAAAAAAAAAGCATAAAAAATTTAAAAATTCGCTAAAAGGAGGAAAAGGGTTAAAAACCCCATAATTAAAATGCCGTTAGCGCGAAAATTCCCTTGTGCGAGTCGGGGACGAGGGGGGGGTGAGGGGGGGGGGCGAGGGGAAAGGGGGGGGGGTTGTGTTTCTTTGTGTTTGTGGTCGAGGTTGGGTTTGAGTTTTGTGTGTTTACGTTTGTATTTGTTTGTATAGGTCTGTGTGTTTGTAGGTGGTGGTGGTGGTTTGCGTTGTGTTTGCGTGTGTTGCGTGCGTGCGTGCGTGCGAGAGAGAGAGAGAGAGAGAGGAGAGAGAGAGAGAGAAGAGAGAGAGAGAGAGGAGAGAGAGAGAGAGAGAGAGAGAGAGAGAGAGAGAGAGAGAGAGTGAGAGAGAGGGGCGGGGGGAGACAGCGAGAAAGAGAGAAAGAGAACGTTTATATGTGTGAGAGAACATCAATATTCTTACAGATACAAGTACAGATATATTCCTTAATAAATTATCTCAGTGAGAGTGATATAACAAAAAGTCGTGACAGCCACATAATTGACTTGACAGATTCACCAGATAATTATCAACAAGCAGTATAATTACCCGCAATCATCATGTCAACATCAGTCATAAATAAGACAAAAACGTGATGAATTTATTGTCACTTGCTCTTTTCTCTCCCTGATGGAGTTACAATGAGAGCAAAATGCACACACACACACACACACACACACACACACACACACACACACACACACACACACACACACACACACACACACACACACACACACACACACATATATATATATATATATATATATATATATATATATATATATATATATATATATATATATATATATAACAGAACTATGAGGCACAGCAGAAGGCGGAGAGGAGGATGGAATGAAAAAGAAAAGAAAAAAGTTTATAAAAAACAATATTAAATTGCTTGCAATCATTCAGGTGCAAGAAGCATTTTATTTCAGGAGCTAAATCACGAGCATTTCGTAATGGCTGACCAATAAAGGTTACAAATACCATTCGATTTCTCTCTGGTTTTATAACACATTTATTTAACAACAGAAATCCATACGGCGGTATACGTTGTGCTAACATATTGAAGCCAGGGTTACGTATGCGGGCAAAAGGAATAAAAATCATTATCCCAGAGAGAGAGGGAGGGAGGGAAAGAGGGGGGAGGGGGAGAGAGAGAGTGAGAGGAAGAGTGAGAGAAGAGAGGGAGAGGGAGAGGGGGACGGTGAGAGGGAAGGAGGTAGAAAGTGGGAGGTGGTAGGTGGGAGGTGGGAGGTGGGAGGAGGGAGGAGAGAGGAGAGAGGAGAGAGGAGAGAGAGAGAGAGAGAGAGAGAGAGAGAGAGAGAGAGAGCCAAACGAAGGGCGACGCTCTGAGAAACGCCTCGTTAAAAAGCATGACACTGCCCACTCCTTTATGGATCTCTGATAGCCTTGGCTGAGTCCTAATCGTCAGGATACAGCACAAACTCCGCGCGAATACAATCCATCTATTGATTGCTGTACTTTTAGCCAATTATAACTTATTGCCATGCCCCCAGTACGTCACAACAGCCCTTTCTCGTTATCTGTTACCATGTCCTTCTGACGTCACAACAGCCTTCGTGACGTCACAGACTGCCCTCTGACGTCATAGGAGCCTTCGTTACGTCACGTCTTATCGCCTGCTGACATCGATTGTGCTATTGACATCTGTGAAGCCAGCAAGGTCGCACACATAATGGAGATCTCCCAGGTACATGTTATATCTGTAAACTGGCACGTCCATGGATTACAACTTGCGAATGTCAATGCACGAATAAGAATTCAAAGGCGTTACGCTTACGAATATCACGTAAGCCAATAGGAAATATATACATATATATATATATATATATATATATATATATATATATATATATATATATATATATATATATTGTTGCACGTCACTGGAACATATACAGTAGCAAAGAACTAGGAGAACAACAAGCAAGTACATACCCGATTTGAGATTAAAACATTATAAATGAATAATTCATGGAGTCCGATTCCTACAGAAGCATCCGGTTGTTAATTAAACGAAGGTAATAATATCAAATGAACTAACTTTCCCTGCCCCTCCCACCCTCATCAAACCTTCCACACCCCAACCTCCCCTTCCCCACCCCTCCCCACCCTTTCACTCCCTTCACCCCCTCCCCTCCCCACTCGTTTTTGCCCCCC
>NC_051389.1:23213615-23226991 GCF_015228065.2 Penaeus monodon
AAAAAAACAAAAACCCAAGCATAAAAAAATTGTATATATTTGTTTATATGTATTTGCATATGATATATTTATAAAATACCTATATATTACTATATATATGAATTTGTAGGAAGTGTGTAATATTTCATGAAAATAAACACACTGTTATTATTACGAAATGTGTACTATTTCATGAAAAGTCATACTGTAAATTAATATAGTTTCCCCTTTGAGAGCATTAGTATTCATTTTCTGTAATTGAAAGAAAATGTAATTTAATGGGAAGCCTTATATATTTATCATCGTGTCGCAGTTACATTTGTTCTTTCTAGAAATTCAAATTGAAATAATACACAATATTTGCATGGCTGAAGTCATAAAACAAATGTGTGTATATAAATATAAAGGATGATAAGAAAAGAGATACAACTCTTACATGTGACGTGTTATGCCTTGGTTTCAGGGTATGGATTCAAGAAAACATTCACTTTAAATTCGTGGAAATGAACCCGAAATGTCACTAAGGGAACCTGGAAATTCACGAAGCCATAAATGTGTGCTCACGCGTGTCTCTTCATTTCTACATATGTACATAGACATTTGGGGGCCTCAGGGTCCATGGGGAACCCCAAAGTCCTCCATATCTCTTAGGTTTGATTATGGAAATACGTGCGACCAAATGGAAGTGCTTTTTCATCGACTTTAACTAGAACATTTTTTGTGTGTATACCTATTCTGATTAATATTATTATCGTCTATAACAACTAGAACCCAACGCAGTATATTGGGGATGGGTTTGAAGCCAAGTTTATAAAAGGTATTTTTTTGTTGACTTGTCAACTGCCTATGCAATTACATATGCCATTCAGTCTCTCCCTACAAATCGCCGAATCTTTTTTTAATGGAAGGCAGCAAGAGTAGATGGAGGATTTTGTATCAGCCCCAATTCAGCCACCGAACACATACTGGTTCATCTGTGCCTCGCGACACAATCTCGGGATTCCAACACCATTGAACATTAATTAATGAAAGTCCTGTCACAGTACACGCAGTATTATGACAGATGCTTTCTTTCAATATATAAAGAATATTCTAGGAAGAAGATATGAGATACAAGGTCTTTCATGAATCTATTTTATTATGACGCGTTATGCTTTCGTTTGAGGGTATGGATTCAAGAAAACATTCACTTTAAAGTCGTGGAAAGGAACCCGAAATGTCACTAAGGGAACCTGGAAATTCACGAAGCCATACAAGGGCGTAAAGGTCGGTCTGCGCTTCGTCTGCCGCGACCGCCGTCGGCCTCGGCGCTTGTCCCGCCTGAGCTTCCTCTCCGCCTCTTCGGCTGCGGCGTCCAGACTCCTCACGAAGGTCACAAGACCGCTCAAACTCGGACATGAAAGCGCCTCGCTCAGCGGGCATTTTTGCTGAGTGATATCTGCTACCATCTCCTCCAGGAAGGAGATCGAAAGGCCAGATCCTGTCGCTTCGGCGCAAAACCGTTTCGCCATGGCCGGTGCGTCGCCGCCGTGGATGCTGAGGAGTTCCTCGACTCCGTCAAAGAAGGATTTCTG
Source organism: Penaeus monodon (assembly GCF_015228065.2). NCBI lineage: Eukaryota > Metazoa > Arthropoda > Malacostraca > Decapoda > Penaeidae > Penaeus > Penaeus monodon. The sequence continues at coordinate 23,215,169 of NC_051389.1, forward strand.
TTGCGCCAGACGCCGCCACACGAGGCTCAGGAGAAGGACAGAAAGAAAAATCTTGAAGGTGAAGGTTCTGCTTATTCCGCAACAACAGCTGAAGGCGATATATATATGTCCAAAGCAAGTGAGGTCAGAGGTCCAAAGGTCCCCTAGCATGAGTAAAAGAGGTCACTTTTTAATTGGATGGGTTATTATATTATAATATATATATATATATATATATATATTATATATAATATATATGTGTGTGTGTGTGTGTTTGTGTGTGTGTGTTTTGTGTGTGTTGTGGTGTGGGTGTGTGTGTGGGTGTGTGTGGTGTGTGTTGTGTGTGGGGTTGTGTGTGTTTTTGTTGTGTTTGTGTGTGTTTTGTGTGTGTGTGTGAGTGAGTGTGTGTATAATACATAAATACATATATATATATATATATATATATAATATCATATATATATATTAATATATAATATATATTTAAAATTATTATATTTATTTTTAAAATATCTATTTTATATATATATATACATATATATATATATATATTTTATAATAAATATTATATATATATATTTTATATACATATATATATTTCATATATATTTTTATAGTGTTTGTATTAATGTTAGTCACCACAACCACACACACACACACACACCACACACCCCACAAACACACACACCCCACACACACACACACACACACACACACACACATATATATTATATATATTATATATATATATATATATATATATATATATATATAAATATTATATAAATATATATATAATAAAAAAATAATATATAATATATATATAATATATATATAATATATTATAGTATATATATATATACATACATATATATATAATATATATATATATTAATATATATATATATATATAATATATATATATATTTTATCTGTATGTGTGTGTGTGTGTGTGTGGTGGGGGACAAATTAATATCACATTTATACATTTCAGTGTTTTCAGTAAATTTTCAACACCTACAGTGAAAAAGATCTTGCAATCTTTGTACTAGAATCTTGTCTCACTGCAGTATTAATCCAAAGTTTATTTTCCTATACAATGAGAGTGTAGCAGACTAAAAAACCCGCTGATCCAAATTATGTACAAAACATTCGTTCGTCAAGTTATACGGTAACTTATGGCGACGAGCATTGGTGTATTTCGACGAGGAAATGTTTTTATGAATACCGTAAGCGAAATATGAAGGGATTGTACGATATCCGATATGATGATCATTTATGAAAAATGCAATTCTGGTGCAAATCCATTTATAAATATCCATACTGGCCTCAGCTGTTCTATCAAAGAACAAATTGATATTTACATTGCAAAAAATTGGCAGTAAAATGTGCAATTGACAATTAAAATGAAATGTTTATTAATAAAATTCCCTTATTACGACCAGCCCCATTCGCTTCTGAATATGGATCATCACGCTTTTTAAGTAATTCACTTTAATTCGTAAAGCAGAAAACGAAATAACACTAGAGGAATTAGTGAAACTCAGTCTGCTTTTGTCGCCACGTACAATTCAGTGTTTGTGTCTGCCTTTGTCGTGCGTGTTACCGGACCAAACCGGAATAACCATATTTTTTTGCAATGCACCGATTAGTAATCCCTTGTTGCTTCAGTCAATATAATAAATTTTAGAGCGTTAAACTGACCTTGCAAACGTTTCCCAATATATGACAATTTACCACATTGCATTTGTTTATCGCTAACTAAATGTTTTTTTGAATATAAGAAATTACCATACCCACCGTTTACATTTTTTCAGCTCAGTCAAATGGACTTTTTTCCCATGCTAATTCGTAACAGAAAACGGAAAAAATCAAGGATTAAAGCGACAAAAAAGCGGGAAATTTCACATGTCTGCTTCACTCTCCCATTTCATTTCCTTTTTTTCCCTTTTTCCTTTTTCGGAGAGAGAATTTCTTTTTTTTTACTTTCTCTCTCTTTTTTTCCCATTTTTCTTCATTTAACTTATGGAACATAGAAGAAAAAAAGGGCACTGACGATAAAATTCCAGGTGAACCCTATTTGCCGTCCTCAATAAAAAACACCCCATCAATATTAAAGGCACAAGGGGAAAACCCCAAAACCAAAAAATTAAAACCAGCTCACTCACCCCTTTAAAAAACCATCCGTGCCCCCCCCCCCCCTTTCGCCCCCCCCCCCTTCCTTCTTTTCATTTTCCTGTTCCTCTCTTCCCTTCTTGTTGCTGCCCCCTTTCCTTCTTCTTCCCTTTTTCCTTCTCCTTCCTCCTTCTTTTTCCTCACCATCTCATAATCATAATCACCCATCATCATCATCACATCACATAATAATCACCATCATCATTATCATCACCCCACCACCACATCCCCTCATCATCACCACCATCCCACCCCCGTCTGCCACCCCTTCCCCCCCCCCCCTTAACGCTCCCCTCGCCCTGACCCCGGGATCGCCTTGCCTCAAAAAACCCGAAGGGTTTTTAGCCCCAAACCCACGCTGACCCATGTTCCTCATGGCTGGCACACCTTCAGAGCCTTCCACGGGGTCTCCTGTGACGTCATCCATCTGTGATCATATCTAAATGAAATCTTATTTTGATCTGTTTTAATTTGGGATGCGTTTTATGTCGGGTTTAATTTATTTTGCTAGCGATTTTGGGGTATGGGACTTTATGGAAAGACGGAATTTTTTTTTAAAATTTTTTTTATTAGTTTTTTTCCCATTCTGTTATGTTGTTCTTTCTTTTTTTCTTGCCTTTTTCTTATGCAAAATAATTTCGTACCACTGTGATAAACCCCAAATGTATTAGAAAAGTAAAGGGGAATAAGATTTTACGGTCATTTCGCGGGGGGTAGAAATTTAAAAATTTCTGATGACGTCGCTGCAACTTTTCTTCTTCTGAAAAAAAAAGGGGTAATTTTCTGCTTCCTTTCCCATGGTATGCCCCGGTTAGGCACAATTAAAATTCAACTTTTTTTAATTGTTCTCCCGGGACGTTTATTTTTTTTTTGTAGATTTTCGTTGAGCAAAAAGTAAGTTTTTTCCTTTTTTTTTTTTTCTAACCCCTTCTCGTTTTCGAAGACCAAAATTTCAACTAATTTTAACATGCTGGATGCAGTTAGATATTACTCTCGTTTAACAAACTTCATAAAAAAAAATGTTTTTTAAAAATAACTATACCCAACAGTATTGTAAATAACAACCCACAATAATACCGCTCGCATGCGTTTATTGCTTCAGAATGGGTACACTGCCGTGCGACTAGCGGTTTTATCGTCCCTGATACCGTAAAACAGTCGTCCATTTGCAAACCTTGACTAATGTTTCCTTTATGTTATTTGGGTGTATGTCCGTCGCTACGATATTGCTTTATCAATTATTTTCCGATTACTTTAAAACTTTTTCAAGTTCCATATGGCTGTCCTTTGAAATGCATTTTTACCCGGATAAGACTAGATATTCCCAGAAATTTGGGAAAACTCTCACGCGTATGGAAATGATACCAGTTTCAATACGTAAAGTTTTTCTGAAATGCACGTATAAAAGAATTAATAAAAGTTGGGCGTGAGATTTGATTGGAAGTCATGACCCTAGAGTATCAGCTAAGTCCCGATCGTAACAAAGTAAAGGTGCGAGGTCCCGGGGCAAAATCCCGAAAAATGCGGGATCGGGTTTTGGCCTCTAATGTTGTTTTTTCGGTCTGTTGTCTTTTGGGGGAACTTGTTGGATCTGGCGGTCGTTGGGGTGTGGAAAGGGGCATTCCAAATTTTTTGGGGGGTGGATGACCGCGTTCTTTTGGGTTGGAAGGTAAAAAAAGTGTTTTTTGGATCGGGGTTACGTCCCTTTATCGCCCGGGTTTGTCATGACGCCCGCGTAAAGTTTACAACAAGGAGTGAATGACATGTGTTGGCATATGACCTTTTTTCTCACTTTATTTACCCCTCGCTTACCACCTGTTCATATATACTATAAAACATAAATTTAAAAAATTAGAAAAACCATTCATGAATTCTAAGGTTTAAATTTCCCCCGCGGGGACGAGCCCGACCGGAACCCCGTCCGGAAACTCCCCCAGGGAGCAGCTGCCGCGATTACTGGAACCGCGATAGACATTTTCTATTTCTGCACGTCAATGGGGTGATGTACGCTCTCCCGCAAAAACCCCAAACCGAAACCCAAAAAAACTCACCATATCCGTAATTTTCGTACAGGGACATGAAAACAAAAGTTCCGACTTACGATACTGTCATGGGGGAAACGTTTATTTTCGAAACAAAACAGTTGTAGCGGGGATGTGTTGCAAGTATATTGGTTCGTATGGAAATCATTAAACGTTTACCCTGGATCCCTTTTGCTGGGGGATTTATGAGGAGGAAATTCGCTGGGTGGTATTTGCAGGAGTATGGTTGCTTTATTTAGTTTTTTTTTTTTTTTATCAAAATTTGTTTCATTATTTAATGTTTAACGTGGGGATAGGATAGTCAGTGATAATTTTAGTTTTAAATTCTTTCATTAAAATAGAAAATGAAAAAAAAAAAAATAATTGATAGTTTTTGTAGCTTCTTTAAAATCTTTAGATTTACGAATTTTGATACGCCTTTTGGTGGCCTATCCTTCAAAATCCTGGAAGAGAAAATCTCGCTCACCTAAACACGTGTTAAAAAACCACCTGTCATTATTCACCAAGGGAAACGTGCAAGGGGTCCCTCTGCCCTCCCCCCTTCCCTTCCCACGTTAGCCCCACCCTAACCCTTCCTTTTTACCCTACTGCCCCCCCCCCCCCCCATGTTCCCCACCAACCCCCCCCCCATGTTATCCTTCCCCCCACCCCCTCCCCCACGTCACCTCCGTCTCTAATTTTTCCCCTCCCACCGCTCTCCTCCCCTCTTGCCCCCCCACCCCTCTCCCCCCCTTTTTGCCCTTTTTCCCCTCCTCCCCTGTGTTACCCTGTCCTTCCTCCCCCCTTTTTTTCTCCTTCCCTCCCCTCCCGCCCCCTCCCTCCCCCCACTAATTTAAAAAACACGTCTTATAAAACACCTTGCCCACTTCCCTCTTCCCCCCCTGGCCCCCCCCCCCCCCGCCCTCACCTTAGGTAGCGAAAATGCGTTTAATGGGAAATTGAGAGCGGGGGGGGGATGGGGAGAAGGGAAGAGGGTCATATCCACAAAAAACGTTTTGATTTTTTAGCAAGAGGGGGGGAAAGGGATTGGGGGGGGGGGGGGTGAAGGATCGTCACACGTGGCGTGGTGTTGAAAAATGGTTTTGCAGAAATGCTTTGGACATCAAGTTTTTTATTATTGGTTTTTAAAATGTTAGTGCAGCCGGGGGATTTGGATTGGTTAGTTTTATTACAGCCATCATCTTCATCTTCACCTTCATCTTCACCTATCAGTAACTTATTTACATGAAAATTTATTCGCGTTACTAGTATTAACGTTTTTGATATTGTCATTTAAAAAAAGCACTACACAAAATTTAAATCTTGAAAAACAAGACCAAAGTTTTAAATTCTTGTGGGAGTCTCTTATATTTTTGTATCCTCTGACTAAACGAATTTGTTAATGTTTCCCTCTTTTTTATTTTTATTATTGTTATTATTATGTTGTTTTTATTTTTATTGTTTATTTTTTATTATTATTTAATATTATGATTTTTAATATTTTACTATCATTTTATGTTATTTTTATTTTAGTATTGCTAATATTATTATCCTGGTTCGTTATTATCTGATCTTACTTTTACATTTTTCACTGTTATAACTGCATTATTTTTTGTTTATGTTGTTGTTTTGTTTGATAATTTTTTTATTGTTTTTTCATTAAATCAAAATTGTAGTTGTTATTGTTTTTTTATTTTTTTTATTATTATTATTTTTATTTTATTATTTCATTACATTATTATTATTATTTTATTATCGTTTTTATTATTATTATTTTTATTTTATTATTATTATTATTTTTATTTTATTATTATTGATTATTATTTTTTTGTTTTTCATCATCATCCCTTCATTATTATTATTATTATTATTTTTCATCATCATCATCATCACATCATCTCATCATCATCTCATCGTCACATCATCTCATTTTTTTATTACTGTTTTTATTTTTATTGTTTTTCATTTTCATAATCATCTCATTTTCATCACCGTCGCTATTATTTCTACTATTATTATTATTTTTATTGTTATAATTATTTTTTCTTATCACCACATCTTATTATTCTATTGTTATTACATTTTCATCTTTATTGTTGTTATTAAATTTTTTTTATTGTTTTAAAATTTTTTTTTATTATTGTGTTTTTATCATCATCATCACTATTATTATTTTTATTATTTTTTTATTATTATTATTAATTATCTTATCACCATTTTGTTCTTTTTACTGTTATTATTTATTATTATTTTTATAAACATCATCATTTCAAACCCGGGGTTATTTTATTGATATTATTTTTTTATTATTATTATTATTTTTATTGTCATTGTCTTGTCATTCACCTCATTTATATAAATTATATTATATATATATAATTATATATATTATATATATTAAATATATAATATAATTATATAATAATTAGCTATTTTATAAAATTTTAATTATTTTTATTGCTGTTATTTTATTTTGTTTCATCACATTTAATTTTTATCATCATCATATCATCATAAACATCAATTTTATTTTATTATATTTTATTGTTGTTATTTTTATTGTTTATTTTTGTTATTATTTTCTTCTCATCATCATCTCTCATCATCATCATCAATCCTCATCATCATCATCATCATCTCATCATCTTACATCATTTCTTTTTATCCTCATCCCCCACCCTCATCATCTACTATTTTATAAGCTTAAATATTCCTGTAATGGGATTTTTTATTTTATCATTTTCGGTATTGTTATCATTATTTTGATTATTTTATTGTTCCTGTTGGGATGGTTTTTCTACTATTATTTTATTGATTCCTTAAAGTTATTTAATTTATCTTTTATTTTTTTTATATGACAACTATTTAGTTATTAACACTATTTCTTTTTTTTTTTTAGTAGTGTTTTTTTTATGGCAATGTTTTTAGTAGTATCAAGTTTTGCTATCATTTTCTTTCTAAATTCTCTCTTTTCCCCCCGCTCGGTGAGAATAACCAAAATAGTTATGATCGAGATGTACCAGGCTGAAAAAAATTACATAAAATTCCTCTGACTCTTCACACCGGTACAAAAAGTCACTGTTTTAAAAGCAATGATATATTGTACGCTTTTGTTTTTATCTTACTCATAAAAATTATTTATTTTTTTATATTCAATTCGTGAATAAACCCCGGATTTGAAGATTTGGGTTTAAATCTTTTACAGGTTTTTTTCCTTTCGTTTTTTTTTTTTTTTATTTAAGTTTTTCTTCTTTTAAAACTAACGAATAGATCTGCTTTTTTTTATGGGGTTTGGGTTTTTATTTTTTTATTTTCATAACTTTTTAGGATTAAAAGAACTTGAAATACTAAAAAGGAAACTGACGCCAAATAATCAAGGATTTTTTATACAAAAAAAAAGGGTCCCCAAAAAAGTATAAAACACATATCTTTTGGGGGTCAAAACACCCGAGCCTAATCAGCCTAAACTATTTTAATCTATTTTTTTTAGTCCTCGCTTTCCTTTTTTGGGCTCCTACTCGGAAACGCTTAACGTTTTTTTAATGACGCTGCGGCGCTTCCCATCCCATTTGTTTCCACATGAGTCGGCGCTCTGTTGTTGTTGGGGGTATTGTTTTTATCATTTTGATTGCCCCTGCTCCCCCCTTTTTTCATTTTCGTGTTACGGATTGCCGGGGTTTTTGCACTTGCTGTTATTGTTAATGATAGTATCGTATCATGTTTTTTGTTTGTTAGTCCATATGCATAAGATATAATTACAGGGGCAATCCTGTCAAACACCACGCGAACACACAAACATCCACCCCATGACAAATATAAATTTTCCCTCCAGCATTCTGGTGTGGGGTTTCCAGCATTAGCTCAATTTACCCTCCCAAATACACCCAACAGCAAGTAAGCAAGCAAGCAAAGGTACCACATTCGTCCCCCTCGCACAAAAGACAAACAAAAACAGAAACCCGGCCACTTCCCCTGCGAAGTATCCAAGGGTAAACATCCGATCCTGTAATTTTCTCGTGTGTCCCCTTTGAGGGGGAGCGGCGGCGGAAAATCTGCCTCGGTTTCTCCGGTGGTTTTGCTGAAACGTGCTTGAAAGGGCCAAATTAAGGGTTCAAATCGAAAATGGGGGGGTGGAATGGGAACATGGGGTGGGGGGCACAATCCCCAGTTAAAAAAATTGCGTCGGAGGGGGAGAAGACGAAAAGGGGAGGGGGAGAAAGAAGGGGGAGGAGAAAGAGAAAAAGGGGGTTAGGAAAAAGGTAAAGGACAGTAGAGGAGAAGAAAGTAAGAAGATGAAGGAGGAAAGGGTGGTGAAACAGGAGTAAGAGGGGGAGGAGAAGGAAACGCAGAAGGAGGTAAATGAGGAAGTGGAAAAAGATGGAGAAGAGGACGAAGATGAAGAAGAGAGAAGGAAAATTAGACTGAGAAGAGGAGGAGGAGGGGGCGGAGGAGCATTTCAAGGTGAGCGTGAGTGGAGTGGATCCCCTGTAGGTGGGCAATCACACTTAAATGGGTATCACGCTTTGAATAAGGAGCAAGTGTGTGTGTGTGTGTGTGTGTGTGTGTGTGTGTTTTGTGTGTGTGTGTGTGTGTGATATGCGTTTGTGTGTATTATATATATATATATATATATATTATATATATATATATATATATATATATATATATATATGTAATATATATACACACACACACACACCACACACCCACACACCACTCACACACACACACTCCCCACACACACACACACACTTGCTCCTTTTTCAAAGCGTGATACCCTTTTAAGTGTGATGCCCCCTACAGGGGATCCACTCCCTCACGCCCCACCTTGATGCTCCTCCGCTCCTCCTCCTCCTCCTTCTCAGTTCTATTACCTTCTCTCTTCTTCATCTTCGTCCTCTTCTCCATCTTTTTCCACTTCCTCATTGACCTCCTTCTGCGTTTCCTTCTCCTCCTCCTCTTACTCCTGTTTCACCACCCCTTCCTCCTTCATCTTCTTACTCTTCTTCTCCTCTATCTCGTCCTTATCCTTATCCTAATCCCCTTCTTCTGCTCTTCTCCTCCTCCTTCTTCTCCTCCTCCTCCTCCTTTCGTCTTCTCCACCTCCGACGCAATTTTTAACTCGGCACTTGTGCCTCCTCACACCATGTTCCCATTCCACCGCCCCATTTGTCGATTTGAATCCTGTAATTGGCCCTTTCAAGCACTGTTTCACGCACAATCCACCAGGCAGAACACCGAGGCAGATTTCCGCCGCCGCTCCGCCTCGAAGGACACACGACGAAAATTACAGCGATCGAGATGTTTAGCCTTGGATACTTCGCACGGGAGTGGCTCGGGATTTCTGTTTTTGTTTGTCTTTGTGTGCGATGGGGACGAATGTGGTACCTTTTGCTTGCTTGCTTACTTGCGTGTTGGGTGTACTTGGAGGGTAAATTGCAGCTAATGCTGGTAAGCCCACACGCAGAATGCTGGACGGAAATTTATATTTGTACATGTGTGTGTGGATGTGTTGTGTGTTCGCGTGCGTGATTGACTAGGATTGCAACATGTAATATATATGCTATATGCATATGAGACTATACAAACAATAAACATGATACTGATACTATCATTAACAATAACAGCAAGTGCAAAAACACCGCAATCCAGTAACACGACAGTGAAACAAGGGAGCAGAGGACAATCACAATGATAAAACAAATATCCCCAACAACAACAGAGGCGACTCGACTCATGTGGATAACAAGATGGGAGTCGAAGCGTCACGCAGGCGTCATTCAAGAAAACGTTGAAGACGTTTCCGAGTAGGAGACCAAAAAGGAAGACGAATGACGACTGAAAAAATAGATTAAAATAGTTTAGGCTGATTAGGTCTCTGGGTGTTATTGACCTGCGCAAAGATATGGTGTTTTTATACTATTTTTCGACATTTTTTGTCATCAAAATTCCATTGATTATTGATGGCAGTCAGTTTCCTGTGTTTAGTATTTACAAGTTCCTATTACATCCTGAACGTTATGAAATAATAAAAAAATAATAACCACACCATATGAAAAAAGCAGATCTATTCGTTATGATTAAAAGAAGAAAAAACATTGAATAAAAAATAAAAAAACGAAAAGGAAATAACCATGTCAAGATTATCAAATACCAAGATCTTCAAATCCGAGATTATTCACGAATTGAATATATAAAATAAATACAGTTTTATGAGATAAGATAAAAACAAAAGCAGTACAATATATCATTTGCATTCAAACAGTGTGACATTTTTGTACCGGTGTGAGATGAGTCAGAGTGAAGTTATGTTTAAAATTTTCATGCCTGGCTACATCTCTGACGTCATAACTATTTTGGGTTATTCTCACCGAGACGGAGAAACGAGAGAATTTACGAAAAGTAAATGATAGCAAATACATTGATACTACTAAAAACATTGCCAGTAACAAAACACTACTATAACAAAAAAAGATAATAGTGTTAATAACTATAATAGTATGTCATATAAAATAATATAACAGATAAATTACAATAACATAATGGAATCAATAATAATAATAGTATGAACAACCATACCAACAGGAACAATAACAATAATCATAATAATGATAACAATACCGATAATGATAATAATAATAATACCACTTACAGGAATAGTATAAGCATTAGTCCCTAATAAATAATGATGATGATGGTGGTAGGGATGAGGATAATGAAGAAATGATGATACGATGATGATGATGATGATGATGATGATGATGATGATGATGATGATGATGATTATGATGATGATGATGATGATAATAATTATAATGATGATGATAACAATAATAATAATAACAGCAATAAAAATAATTATAATAATAACAATAGCTACATATATATATTATTATAATATATATATATATATAATATATAATATATATATATATATTATATATAATAATATTATATATATAATGATGATGGTGATAATGACAATGACAATGACAATAATAATAATAATAATAATAATAATGATAATAAGGATAATGATAACGGTGTTGATAATGATGATGATAATAATAAATAATATATAAAATTTAAAAACAGTAATAAGAACAATAATGGTGATAATGATAAATAAAAATAATATAATAATAATAATAATAATAATAATAGTGATGATGATGATACCCAAAAACAATAAAAATAAAAATTATAACAATAAAATATAATAATAACAACAATAAAAATGATAATGATAATAACAATAGCAATAATAATGATGATGGTGATAAAGACAATAAAAATTATAACAATAATAATAATAATAATGTAGCAATAATGCGACGGTGATGATAATGATGATGATTATGAAAATGATAACAATAAAAATAATAACAGTAATAAGAACAATGATGATGATGATGATGATGATGATGATGATGATGATGATGATGATGAATGTGATGAAAAATAATAATAATAATAATAATAATAATAATAATAATAATAATAATAATAACGATAATAATAATAATAATAATATGATAATGATAATAATAAATAATAATAATAATAATAATAATAACACAACAATAACAACTACAATATTTATATTAATGAAAATAAACAAAAAAAATTATCATAACAACAACAAAAC
>NC_051389.1:23227091-23234591 GCF_015228065.2 Penaeus monodon
CCGGGAGCGAGGACCCCCGCCCCCCCTCAGCCACCACCACCCCCTTCCTCCCCTCGCACCGGGGAGCGAGGACACAGGTGAAGATAACAGTTAACACACAAAGCACGGGGCGAGGTGAGCGCTTGGTCAGCCAAGGATCACACTCACACACTCACACGCACCCATGCATGGCCAACCAGTCGCGCTGCTTCTGTCGCGGGTGGCACTTGTCGCGCGCTCTTCCTCTCGGGTTTCGTGGTTTCTGGCGGTTTCTATGTTTTCTGGCCATTTCTCTGGTTTGAGTTGCATTACTGTCTTGGTTTGTTTTTGTAGCAGTAAATTATCTTTCTCTCTCTATTTTCTTCCTCCTTCCCTCTTTCCCTTCTTCACGTCATCTCTTCTCCCCCTCCCTCTCTCTCTCTCTCTCTCTCTCTCCGTCCCTCCCTCCCTTCCTCCCTCTCTCTTTCCCCACTGCTTCTCTCTCTTCCTCCATCCATTGCACCTTCCTCCTCTCCCTCTCCCTCTCTACTGGCTCAAGGAAATCTCTTTGTTCCGAGAACTCGTATCTTTTCCTGTTCATTTGGAGAGACAGATTTCGTTATTAAGGATGGATCATTATTTATAATAGATGGATCTGTGAATATAATAATGAACTGATGTAACAAATAATTCAGTAGTAGATAGACTGAAGGATGGAAGGATCGATAGATGGGTCAGAAGAGAGAGAGAGAGAAGGTAGAGGAAAGAACATTAAGAGATGAGTGGAGAGAGAGAGAGAGAGGAGAGAGAGAGAAGAGAGAGAGAGGAGGAGAGGAGAGAGAGAGAGAGAGAGAGAGAGAGAGAGAGAGAGAGAGAGAGAGAGAGAGAGAGAGAGAGAGAGAGAGAGAGAGGAGAGAGAGAGACGGAAACGGAGAATCAAAGATGGCTGTGCTGACATCGCGAGTGAGTCTTCCCTTTCACCCTACGCCCTTCCCCTACAGCGCTCCCCTTGCACATTGTAAGAATGCAACGGCGCCCCAGGAGACTGACGGCCACGGGAAGGCGGGAAGCCTCCGAGAGAGTGGAAGCCTCGTCATGGGAGTCTGCGCCGACGAGCTCAAGGTGTCAACAGCTGATGACTCTCCTTTCTCTGTGTCTGCCTGGTCTCTGCATTTTTCTGGTTGCCTGCTGTCTATCTGTCGACCTCTTTACTTCTCTGCTTTTTTCCCTCTGCCAGTTTCTGCCTCCTTTGCTGAGGCCCTGTCTGCTCTCTATTTTTTGCCGAATTTTCAAAATCTCTCTCTCTCTCTCTTCCATGAGCATCATAATTTTTTTTCATTTTATCCTTCTATCCAGTATATTTTTCAAAATCTCTCTCTATATTTTTCAAAATCTCTCTCTCTCTCTCACATGAGCATCATAATTTCTTCATTTCATTCCCTCTATACAGCATCCTGTATTCTTATCTTTGAATCAAGATTTCATTACCCTAATTTTGTCCACTTATTAAGAATCCTTTCATTAAAAACCCACATTAAGATTCTCCTGTGGACCTGTTTTCACTATCACTGTGTCATTTTCACACTTATTATCCTTCACTTTCCATATCATTATATTACTATCCTATCATCTTCACTATCCAGTAATATTCTCACCTTCATTATTTTATTACCTTCACTACTATCATCTCCCAGAATATTCCCAGCCACTGCAATTAGTTTCACTCTCACTATTCCATAATATTCACAATCATTATATCTCACAACCCTACTACTTTCAGTACTGCTATCGCTTTCGCCATCACTATTACCTCCGCTATCACCATAACTTGTTTCCGCATACGGCATCACTATCGTCACTATTATCCCCACTATATTCACTTTCACACAACTATTTTCAAATCAACCCAACTATCGCTACCCTTCTCGGCGCCACTATCACCGTCACCATCACCTTCATTCTCGCTCTCCATTCACCATCCCTTCTCACCTGACCAGGAACCGCATGTGTGGCCAGTTTCATGAAAGCCGCCGTTCTCCTCCGTAGTAATTATATCTGCTGATCTGCTCTTATCCACTCGTGCAAATGCCATTTCCTCGCCTTAATTGCAGGAACGGTATCCGGCAACCCGCCGGTGTCCGATTTCATGCATACGAGCTCTACAGGAACTCGGTTCTTTTCTGAGATGTTCGGCTGTTTTCGTGTGCGTCTTCGGTTGTTTGTATGTCTAGCTGCATGCGCACATACGGATGGTGTATAATTTGTTTAGATAGAGATATACGTACACGTACACACACACACACACACACACACACACACACACACACACACACACACACACACACACATATATATATATATATATATATATATATATATATATATATATATATATATGCATATATGAACATACTGTATATATGTATGTACATATTTATGTATGTATGTATGAATACATGTATGTATGTATGTATGAATACATGTATGTATGTATGTATATAGGTATGTATGTATGTATGTATGCATGTGTATATAAATGTGTGTGTGTATATATATACACGTGTGTGTGTGTGTGTGTGTGGTGTGTGTGTGTGTGTGTGTGTGTGTGTGTGTGTGTGTGTGTGTGTGTGTGTGGTGTGTGTGTGGTGTGTGTGGGGTGTGTAGGCATATATGTGTACATATGTGTATATGTAGTATAATTATATTATATATAGGTTATGTTATTAGGCATATATGTATACATGTGTATATGTATATATATATATATATATATATATATATATATATATATATATATATATATATATATATATATATAAACGTTTCAACATAAATACCTATATAACTTTATCTTCTACATCTATATTTATCTATTTACACATACACATATACATACCCACAGAGACACGCACACACATACACACATATATAGGTAGACTGATGAAGATAGAATGTGTGTATATACATCTGTATGTGTGTGTGCTCCTCTGTACGTGTTTTTAATGCTTGTGTTTGTGTGTGCGCTTGTGCACGCACATACACCATAAATATGAGTGTGTGACTAGTGTGTATATATATGTCTATGTATGCGTGCATGTGCATGGACAGCTGTGAGCGACTTTCTCGAGTGATTTGTAAGGCGAGTATTGCATAATGCAATTTCCCACGAAACGAGATTTTGCGGTTTCACTCTGCAGGAAAAACAGGCTCATTCACAAAATGCTTTTATGAAACATTATGAAGCCGAAACCAAGTGATTCAAGCAAAAGAAGCGAAAGAAGATCCACCTGCTATTTTAGGAGAAAGTATTACGTTGAAAAATGGCGATTATAAAATTGTCAAAGAGATTATCTGTAATGTTACTAATTATGGAATAACCTCGATTGCGCCCTTCGTCTCTCTCTTTTAAACTCTAACAAAAAGAAAAAAAAAAGGAAAAGAAAACAGAAAGAACAATAATAACAGGAACAATATGAACAAGGTTTCTACAACTTATCACCCGAAGTCCATCCAAGCAGATCGCACCAACGTTTCTATGACAGAGTGAGAGTTGGACGTCCTCTTCGCTTCTGCGTTTTCACACAAGGAAAGTTTCCTCAGTGAGTTATTGAGGCTCCAGGTGCATGGATCACACACACACACACACACACACACACACACACACACACACACACACACACACACACACACACACACACACACACACACACACACACAACAACACACACACACACAAACACACACACACACACACACACACACATTAGTTTGTAGCTATTTATTAACATTTTGCAAGCAAATAAAATCAAGTAATACTGTAAACACCTGTGAATTAACAGCAGAGTAACACAGTGCAAATATCCACTTGTTTGTGACGAAATGGCGAAAGTTAATTATATTTAACCAACCCACTTACACGAATTATAAAGAAAGTATGTTTTTTCTTCCATTTCTTGTTGCTCAATACCATTTTTTAACATGATGCGAAGTTGAAGAGCGGCTTCGTTTTAAAATGAAATGTGATCTTTGAGGGGAAACAGATCTCTAAATATCAATTCAAAAGCCGAGTCATGAAAACGCGCTGATCTCGTGAGTCATCGGAATCATGCACCGGAGTGGATTTATCATGCAATTAAATAAATCGAATCCAGAATTTACGATACAGAGAATCGTCAATTTAATTTCTCTTCGGCGTCTCGGCGGTTACGCATGCGCTCTCGCTCCCACGGCGGCTTTGGTGAGCTATGTTGTGTTATGCTGTGTCATGTGTTGTTGTATGCGTTGTGTTATGTTGTATGGGCTGTGTTATGTTATGCTGTGTTTTGTTGTGCTGTACTGTGTTGTGTCATGTGTTATGTTGCAAGTATGCGTTGCGTTAGGTTTTATGTTGCATGTGTTGGTTATGTCGTGCTATGTGGTGTTTTGTCTCCATGTGTGTCTCATGCTGCGGTGTTTTATGTTGTGTTGCGCCGTGAGTGACTGACTTCATCTCTACGCGTGTGTGAATGAATATGTCTATGCATGTGTGTGTGTAGATGAATGGATGAACAGATGTGTATGTCTTTTTGTATAGGAATGTGTGTGCGTGCGCGTGCGTGTGCGTGTGTGTGCGCAAGAATATCTCAGTGTGTTTGGCGGCGCTCCCTGTAATGCACCCGACCAATCTGTTCTACTTTCGTTCATTGTGTTGAAGAGAAAGAGAAAAAAACTCTCTCCCTTTTGTTGCTCAAATGTTGTTCTTTTCGTTTTGTTTTGTTCTTTTGTCTATTTACTTCAATTTCTCAGTAACTTTCACTCCGTTTGGGATATTTGTATGAAGGAGACAGAGAGAGAGAGAGAGAGAGAGAGAGAGAGAGAGAGAGAGAGAGAGAGAGAGAGAGAGAGAGAGAGAGAGAGAGAGAGAGAGAGAGAGAGAGAGAGAGAGAGAGAGATTCTAAAGCGCGGAAATTAATAACACAATATTCATATACCCCCCCCCCCCATCCCCGTATCCTAACCCCCGCCTCCAATACTTCCTAAATCAATCCAAATGAAAACTTTCACAAAACGACAATTCTTATTTTTCTTCTTCCCATTTCATAGTTCTTTCTCTTTTCGCAATTCTTATTCTTTTCTTTTATCTTATTTTTACCCTTCGTATTTCTCGTGTTTTTTTTCTTATTCTTCGTATTTTTTCCCCCACAGCCCCCCCCCATCCCCCCCTCCCCCCCGCCAACATGACGTGACGTGCAACAGACGCAACGAGAGATCAACCTTGCAACACACAAGACACCGTCGGACTCAGAGGCAGAGGGGACTAAGGCGCTCGGTCAGTGGGAAAAGGCGCCAGGAGGATCGGCTGCCACTCGGGCGCATCCGGTGAGGGGGGGGAGGGGAGGGGGAGGGGGAGAGGGGGGAGGAGGGGGGAAGGAGAGAAGAAGAGAGGGAGAGAGGGAGGGGGAGAGAAGGAAGGAGGGTGGCAAAGAAAGGGGGACAGGGAGAGGCAGAAAAGGAAGGAGGGAGAGAGACAGATAAGGAGGGAGAGAGGGAGGGAGGGAGGGGGGGGAGAGGGAGGGAGGTAGAGGGGAGGGAGGGAGGAAGGGAAGGAGGGAAGATGAAGCGCTAGATTACTTGAGATTATGTGCGGCCCTTTCGGTTGGGTGCAAGATTTTGTTTGTTTGTAATATGTATGTATACATACAATATCTACGTATGTACGCACACACGCGAGCGCACACACACACACGCACACACACATACACACTCACATGCACGCGCCCGCACGTGTGTGTATGTGTATATATATGTATATGTATATATGTATATGTATATATGTATATGTATGTTTCTGTGTATGTGTGTGGAAGTGTGAGTGTGTGTATGTATGTATGTATGTATGTATGTATGTATGTATGTATGTATGTATGATGAATGTGTATGTATGTATGCATGTATGTGTATGTATGTATACATGTATGTGTATGTATGTATGCACACACACACACACACACACACACACACACACACACACACAATAATAATCATATACACTATAAATCATATATTATACATATATATATATATATATATATATATATATATATATACATATATATATAATATATATATATATATATATATATATATATATATATATATATATATATATACATAGATAGAAAGATAGATAGATAGAGAGAGAGAGAGGTGCGCGCGCGTGTGTGCGTGTGCGTGTGCGTGTGTGTGTGCGTGTGTGTATACATATCATCGATGTGCATTTACCACATCACATTCCAAACGCAGGAAGCACACAGAGCGCCCACGATACGTCAAACGCGCGTCGCCGTGAACGCAAATCCGCGTCTCTCGTCACACTGTGGCACCAGAACGAGACGCGACGCCCCGGCTCACTGCACTTGCCTTGTTCTTTTGATGATGTTCCGTGAATTTCGCCTTATTGGTTGTTTTTTTCTGGGTTTGTTGCCGTTGTTGCTGAGATCGATGTCATATTGCAATATCTGCAATATGTATTTTGTATTTTCTGGTTCACTTCGATTTTAATTATTATTATCATTACCGTGATTATATCGACGTTTATATATCACTGTCCGAACTACTGTTGTCTTCATCGCAATTGTACCTATCAACACTTTCATTAATATTGTGTTTTTTATTATTACACACATTACTTTTATTCCATCATTAAAATCCTCGCCACAGCCACCACCACCATCATCCTCATTATTGTTCCTATTCTCACCATTGTTATTACTATCCATATTACATATGTTATCATCACCACCATATATACTACCACCCCTACTACCTCTCTCCTTCATTAACACCGCAGTAACCATCACCCAACGCCCATCGAGGAACAAGAACCAGGCAGTATGTGCCATGGAGGGAGAGGGGGGGTGAGAAGGGGAGGGGGGGACTAAGAGTCTTATCGACCACGGCTTAATATAAAAAGGAATCTGTTCAAGGGTAAACTCGGCCGATGTGGGAGGAAGTGGTTGCGGTGGAAAACACATTAATGTAAGCGTACTCTGCACTTACTGTGTACTTATGTACAGTTGGATACATAACACGCATATATCCAAGATACCTACCTGCCTATCTACCTGTGTGTGTGTGTGTGTGTGTGTGTGTGTGTGTGTGTGTGTGTGTGTGTGTGTGTGTGTGTGTGTGTGTGTGTGTGTGTGTGTGTGTGTGTGTGTGTGTGTGTGTGGTGTGTGTGTGTGTGTATAATATACACATATATATATACATACATATATATATATATATATATATATATATATATATATATATATATATATATATATATGCATATACGCCCACTCATAAAAACACAACGCCCCCAGCCACGCCCCTTCCCCCAAATGCCCCCCCCCCCATCAAGGAAGCGCTCGGGCGCCGCGAAGGCCGCTCGCTCCGGCGGCCGAGAACCACGGTCTGGAGGCGCCGGCGATCCGAGGAAGCGCCGCGGCAGAATTATTCCACACCAACATCTCTTCATATTCAAATTAGTTCTATTAAAAAAAAAAATAGGAGAAAGAA
>NC_051389.1:23249591-23257091 GCF_015228065.2 Penaeus monodon
TCTCTCACACACACACACACACACACATCTAACTCGTAAAAAATCAAGGCACACTTGACCACTTCATCCTTAATGAAATCTCTGTACATCCTACGTTCCGGAACGCATGACAAACACCTTTATACATCCTCTGAGCTAATCACTAAATAAAAACTGCATATACACTTTTAAACCACAAAGAAATGCTCAACTTAATTATGGCAACACCCTTAACATGACACACTTAACTTCACCCATACAAATAAGGGGGGTGGGAACTTCACAACACCCTGATTACTGCTGGTTATCTATCACGTCAACAACTAAGCACTTGGGAGAGAATATATAAACATATACCATTACCCACTTACAGCAACAATAACCAGCCCTATTTTGTCTACTAAGAGATTTAGTACAACCACAAACGCTAACATACTGACGCACACCTAAAACTTGCACATATCCACCCTAATATTTATACACACAAACACTCATTAACACGCACACACACACAAACACATATAAACACACACACACACACACACACACACACACACACACACACACTTGCTCCTTATTCAAAGCGTGATACCCATTTAAGTGTGATGCCCACCTACAGGGGATCCACTCCACTCACGCTCACCTTGAATGCTCCTCCCGCTCCTCCTCCTCCTCCTTCTCAGTTCCTATTACCTTCTCTCTTCTTCATCTTCGTCCTCTTCTCCATCTTTTTCCACTTCCTCATTGACCTCCTTCTGCGTTTCCTTCTCCTCCTCCTCTTACTCCTGTTTCACCACCCCTTCCTCCTTCATCTTCTTACACTTCTTCTCCTCTATCTCGTCCTTATCCTTATCCTAATCCCATTCTTCTTCTGCTCTTCTCCTCCTCCTTCTTCTCCTCCTCCTCCTCCTTTCGTCTTCTCCACCTCCGACGCAATTTTTAACTCGGCACTTGGGACCTTGTGCCTCCTCACACCATGTTCCCATTCCACCGCCCCATTTGTCGATTTGAATCCTGTAATTGGCCCTTTCAAGCACTGTTTCACGCACAATCCACCAGGCAGAACACCGAGGCAGATTTCCGCCGCCGCTCCGCCTCGAAGGACACACGACGAAAATTACAGCGATCGAGATGTTTAGCCTTGGATACTTCGCACGGGAGTGGCTCGGGATTTCTGTTTTTGTTTGTCTTTGTGTGCGATGGGGACGAATGTGGTACCTTTTGCTTGCTTGCTTACTTGCGTGTTGGGTGTACTTGGAGGGTAAATTGCAGCTAATGCTGGTAAGCCCACACGCAGAATGCTGGACGGAAATTTATATTTGTACATGTGTGTGTGGATGTGTTGTGTGTTCGCGTGCGTGAATGACTAGGATTGCAACATGTAATATATATGCTATATGCATATGAGACTATACAAACAATAAACATGATACTGATACTATCATTAACAATAACAGCAAGTGCAAAAACACCGCAATCCAGTAACACGACAATGAAACAAGGGGAGCAGAGGACAATCACAATGATAAAGACAATAACCCCAACAACAACAGAGGCGACTCGACTCATGTGGATAACAAGATGGGAGTCGAAGCGTCACGCAGGCGTCATTCAAGAAAACGTTGAAGACGTTTCCGAGTAGGAGACCAAAAAGGAAGACGAATGACGACTGAAAAAATAGATTAAAATAGTTTAGGCTGATTAGGTCTCTGGGTGTTATTGACCTGCGCAAAGATATGGTCGTTTTTAAACTATTTTTCGACATTTTTTGTCATCAAAATTCCATTGATTATTGATGGCAGTCAGTTTCCTGTGTTTAGTATTTACAAGTTCCTATTACATCCTGAACGTTATGAAATAATAAAAAAATAATAACCACACCATATGAAAAAAGCAGATCTATTCGTTATGATTAAAAGAAGAAAAAACATTGAATAAAAAATAAAAAAACGAAAAGGAAATAACCATGTCAAGATTATCAAATACCAAGATCTTCAAATCCGAGATTATTCACGAATTGAATATATAAAATAAATACAGTTTTATGAGATAAGATAAAAACAAAAGCAGTACAATATATCATTTGCATTCAAACAGTGTGACATTTTTGTACCGGTGTGAGATGAGTCAGAGTGAAGTTATGTAATATTTTTTCATGCCTGGCTACATCTCTGACGTCATAACTATTTTGGGTTATTCTCACCGAGACGGAGAAAACGAGAGAATTTACGAAAAGTAAATGATAGCAATAACATTGATACTACTAAAAACATTGCCAGTAACAAAACACTACTATAACAAAAAAAGATAATAGTGTTAATAACTATAATAGTATGTCATATAAAATAATATAACAGATAAATTACAATAACATTAATGGAATCAATAATAATAATAGTATGAACAACCATACCAACAGGAACAATAACAATAATCATAATAATGATAACAATACCGATAATGATAATAATAATAATACCACTTACAGGAATAGTATAAGCATTAGTCATAATAGTAATGATGATGATGGTGGTAGGGATGAGGATAATGAAGATAATGATGATAACGATGATGATGATGATGATGATGATGATGATGATGATGATGATGATGATGATGATGATGATGATGATGATAACAATAATAATAATAACAGCAATAAAAATAATTATAATAATAACAATAGCTACATATATATATATATATATATATATATATATATATATATATATATATATATATAATGATGATGGTGATAATGACAATGACAATGACAATAATAATAATAATAATAATAATAATAATAATAATATCAATAATAATAACGCCGGTGTTGATAATGATGATGATTATGAAAATAATAATAATAAATTAATAACAGTAATAAGAACAATAATGGTGATAATGATAATAATAATAATAATAATAATAATAATAATAATAATAATAATAGTGATGATGATGATAATGACAATAATAATTATAACAATAATAATAATAATAATAGTAGCAATAATAACGACGGTGATGATAATGATGATGATTATGAAAATGATAACAATAAAAATAATAACAGTAATAAGAACAATGATGATGATGATGACGATGATGATGATGATGATGATGATGATGATGATGATGATGATGATAATAATAATAATAATAATAATAATGATAGTGATGATGATGATGATATAACAATAATATAATAATAGCAATAATAATAATAATAATAATAATAATAATAATAATAATAATAATAATAATAATAATAACAACTACAATATTGATATTAATGAAAATAACAATAAAAAATTATCATAACAACAACAACAACATCAACAATAATAATAATGACAGCTTATAACAGTGATAATAGTAAAAGTAATGATCATGATAATAACGATACCAGTGATAATAATATTAGCAATGACTACAATAACAATAACAATAATAATGATAATAAAATAATAATAATCATAATATTAATAATAATAATAATAAACAATAATAATAACAACAACAGTAATAATAACAATAATAACAATAAAAAGATGGGAAACATATACACTAATTCGTTTAGTGCAAGAGGATACAACAATATAAGATGACTCCCACAAGAATTTAGAAACTTTGGTCTTGTCTTTCAATGAACTTAATTTGTGTAGTGCTTTTTTTTCAATGACAATATCAAAAACGTTAATACTAGTAACGCGAATAATTACTCATGATGAAATATTAGTTACTGATATGATGATGAAGATGAAGATGAAGATGAAGATGATGGCTGTAATAAAACTAACCAATTCCAAATCCAACGGCTGCACTAACATTTACAACACCAATAATAAAAATCTATGATGTCCTACAAGCATTTCTGCAAAACCATTTCTCAACACCACAGCCACGTGTGACGATCCTTCACCCCCCCCCCCCCCAACCCTTCCCCCACTCTTTGCTAAATATCAATACATGTTTGTTGTGGATATGACCCTCTTCCCTTCTCCCTGATCCCTCCCCCGCTCTCAATTTCCCATTAAACGCATTATCGCTACCTTAAGGATGAGGGCGGGATGGGGGGGGGGGCCAGGGAGGAAGAGGAAGTGGTCAAGGTGTTATATAAGACGGTGTTCTCAAATTAGTGGCGGGAGGGAGGGGTCAGGGAGGGGAGGGAAGGAGAAGAAAGGGGGGAGGAGAGAGACAGGGTAACACAGGGGAGGAGGGGAAAGAGGGCAAGAGGGGGAGGAGAGGGGTGGGAGGGCAAGAGGGGGAGGAGAGCGGTGGGAGGGCAACATGTAGAGACGGAGGTGACGTGGGGGAGGGGGTGGGTGGAAGGATAACATGGGGGGAGGTTGGTCGGTAACATGGGGGGGGGGATGGGCAGTAGGGTAACATGGGAAGGGTTAGGGTGGGGCTAACGTGGGAAGGAAGGGGGCAGGGCAGAGGGCACCCCTTGCACGTTTCCCTTGGTGTAAATAATGACATGGTCGGTTTCTTAAACACGTGTTTAGGGTGAGCGAGATTTACTCTTCCAGGATTTTGAATGGATAGGCCTACCAATAGGCGTATCAAATTCGTAAGTCTAATGGTTCAAAAGAAGCTACAATACTATCAATTATTTTTTTTTTATTCCATTTTCTATTCTAACTGAAAGCAATTAACACTAAATGTATCACTGATTATTCCATATCCCCACGTTAATACATATATGATAATTGAAACTAAATTAGATTAAAAAAAAAAAAAAACTAAACTAAACTAAACAAACTAAAGCAACCAGTACTCCTGCAAATACTCACCGAGCGAATATTCCTCCTCATAAATCCCCGAGCAAAGGTATCCAGGGCAAACGTTTAATGATTTCCATACAGACACCACATCATACTTGCAACACTATCCACGCTACAACTGTTTGTTTCGAAAATAAACGTTTCCCTCAGTGACAGTATCGTAAGATCGGCAACATTTAGTCTTTCATGTCCCTGTACGAAATTCACGGATATGGTAGAGTTTTTGGTTTCGGTTTGGTTTTCGCGGGAGAGCGATACATCACCTCTCATTGAGCTTGTCAGAAATAGAACTGTCTATCGCGGTTCCAGTCAAGTCGCGGCAGCTGCTCCCTGGGCGAGTTGCCGGACGGGAATTCCGCGGTCGGGCTCTGTCCTCGCCGGGAATTAAATCCATTAGAATTTACATGAATGGTTTTGCTAATGTTAAAGTTTAGTGTTTTATATTGTGATATGATGAACAGGTGGTACAGCGAGGAGGTAAATAATGTGAGAATAAAAGGTCATATGCCAACAGCATGTCATTCACTCCTTGCTTGTAAACTTTACGCGGTCGTCATGACAACCAGGGCGATAAAGGGACGTAACCCCGATCCAAAATTCACTTCTATTTTACCTTCTCAACCGAAAAGACACGCCGGTACATCCACCCCCAAACAATTCGGAATGCCCTTACCACACCCTAACGACCGCCAGATCCAACAAGTTCCGCCAAAAGACAACAGACCGAACATCAACATTAGAGGCAAACCAGATCCAGCATTTAACGGGATTTTGGCCCGGCGACCTCTGCACCTTTTACTCTTGTTACGATCGGGACGTTAGCTGATACTCTAGGGTCACTGACTTCCAATCAAATCTCACTGCCGAACTTGTATTTAATTCTTTTACTACGATGCATTACAGAAAAGCTGTTACGTATATGAAACTGGTATCTATTTCCATTACGCGTGAGAGTTTCCTAACTTAACTGGGAATATCTAGTCTTATCTCGGGTAAAAATCGCATTTCAAAGGACTAGCCATATGGAACTATGAAAATAGTTCAACAGATAATACGGAAAATAATTGATAAATGCAATATCGATAGCGACAGAGACATATCACGCGAACTAACATAAAGGAAGCATTAGTCAAGGTTAGCAAAGTGGACTGACTGTTACTACGGTATCAGGGACTGATAAAACCGCTATGTCGCACGGCAGGTGTACTCCATATCTGAAGCATATAAACGCATGCGAGTCTGGTATTATTGTGTGGTTGTTGATTTACAATACTGTTGGGTATAGTTATTTTTCACAAGACATTTTTTTTTATGAAGTTATGTTATAACGAGAGTAATATCTAACTGCACCCATGCATGTTAAAATATAGTTGAAATTTTGTGTCTTCGAAAACGAGAAGTGGGTTAGATAAAATGAAAAAGGAAATAAACTTACATTTATGCTCAACGAAAATCTACAAATGAAAATAAACTGTACCGGAGAACAATGTATAAAAAAGTTGAATGTTAATTGTGCCTTAACCGGGCTATACCATAAGGGAAAGGAATGCAGAAAATTACGCCCGTTTTCTTTACAGAAGAAGAAAAGTTGCAGCTGACGTCATCAGAATTTTTAAATTCTACCTCCCGCTGAAATGACCGTAAAATCTTATTAACCTTTCACTTTTCTTAATTACAGTTGAGGTTATCACAGTGGCTACGAAATTCATATTGCTATAATGAAAAAGGCAAGATATAATAAGCAAGAACAACATAACAGAATGGGATAAAAACGTAATAAAATAAATTAAAAAAAATTCCGTCTTTCCATATAAGTCCCATACGCCAAAATCGCGATAGCATAAAATAAACTCTAAACCCGCACATAAAACGCATGCGCAAATTAAACAGCATCAAAATCAAGACTTCATTTAGATATGACTCACAGATAGGATGACGTCACAGGAGAGCCCGTGGAATGGCTCTGAAGGTGTGCCAGCCATGAGGAACATGAGGTCAGCGTGGTGTGGGGCTAAACTCATTCGGGTTTTGTGAGGCAAGGCGACTCCAGGGGTCATGGGCGAGGGGGAGCGTGTTAAGGGGGAGGGGGGAAGGGGTGGCAGACGGCGGTGGATGATGGTGGTGATGATGATGGTGATGGTGGTGGTGGTGGTGATGATAATGATGATGGTGATTATTATGCTGATTGTGATGATGATGATGGTGATTATGATTATGATGATGGTGAGGAGAAGAAGAAGGAGGAGGAGAAGGAAAAGGAGAAGAAGAAGGAAGAGGGGCAGCAACAAGAAGGGGAAGAGATGGAACAGGAAGATGAAAAGAAGGAAGGGGGGGGGCGAAAGGGGGGGAAGGGGCACGGATGGTTTTAAGGCGTGAGTGAGCTGGTTATGAATTTTGGTTTGTACGTGTGCCTTAATATTGATAGGTGTGTTTTTTATCTGAGGACGGCAGAATAGGGTTCACCTGGAATTCATATCGTCAGTGCCCTTTCTTCTCTTCCTATGTTCGCATTAAGTTAAATGACAGAAAAATGGAATAAAAGAGAGAGAAAGTAAAAATAAGACATTTCCTCTCTCCGAAAGGAAAAAGGAAAAAAAGAGAAATGAAATGGGAGAGTGAAAGCAGACATGTGAAATTTCCTGCTTGTTTGTCGCTTGTAATCCTCTTGACTTTTACCTGTTCTCTGTTTACGAATTATGCATGGGAAACAGTCCATTAGACTGAGCTGAAA
>NC_051389.1:23274591-23282091 GCF_015228065.2 Penaeus monodon
CACATCGTCTACTCAAGCTGATAGTCAAGCAGTCGTTGGCGAGTGCGGGCGAATGAGCTCCAGTCATTATCAAAATGTATAGGTTTTGATTGTTACCACTTATATCAATACAATATACTGGCCTGATGGTCTAGGGGTATGATTCTCGTTTTGGGTGCGAGAGGTCCCGGGTTCAAATCCCGGTCAGGCCCGTCTTTTTTTAATTAGGATAACAGAAATAAGGCGACATTGTTGCTGGGGAAAGTGGCAGACATATCGCTAACGTTGATTATCACAAATAATGAAGCACTGGGGATAAGAATGGAGCGTCATGAAATATACAAGTAGACAGTCAGAGACACACACACACACTTTCCCTCCTTTCCTTTCTCTCTCTCTCTCTCTCTCTCTCTCTCTTTCACACACGCGCGCGCGGGAGCGCTAGTGTGTTATTTACGTAGAAGAGAGAGAGAGAATGAGAGAGAGAGAGAGAGATAAGAGAGAGAGAGAGAGAGAGAGAGAGAGAGAGAGAGAGAGAGAGAGAAGAGAGAGAGAGAGAGAGAGAGAGAGAGAGAGAGAGAGAGAGAGAGAGAGAGAGAGAGAGAGAGAGAGAGAGAGAGAGAGAGAGAGAGGAGAGAGAGAGAGGAGAGAGAGAGAGAGAGAGAGAGAGAGAGAGAGAGAGAGAGAGAGAGATTATTAAGGAAATCTTGGTAAATTTAATGTTCACGTAGCCCTGATAGCGAAGCGATAAAGTATTAAGATATAGTATTAAGATAAAGTATTAAGATATGTATTAGATAAAGTAAAAGATAAAGATAAAGTATCAAAACAAAGTATTAAGTATAAAGTATTAAAGATAAAGTATTAAGATAAAGTATTAAGTATAACTGTGGAGGTTGACCAACCTGACAACTATTATATGTAATAAATTATAAAAAAAAAATCACCCTAGAGCATAAACACATCCAAAAAACAACTTGCGTTGGTCGACCTTTTTTCAAAGTTTCATATGCAGATATCACTTTGTATAATCCGCAAACTATGTTCAGTTGGGATATTTAGTGTCATCTCATGCACAAAATGTAAATCATGACATTTTGAAACATTTTACATATACCACAAATATTACAATATGTACTTTGCTTTTGGTACGTCATGCAGGTTATTTTGCTATCATGACTCCATTTTCTTAAGCTCATATAATATCATCACTGGTCTGGCCTTCAAACAAAAGTATTGAAGATGAAAATGGAGCTTCATGCCTTACATGGAAACAAACACAAGCACATACACATACACATACAAATACACATACTCTCTCTCTCAGTCTAATTTGACTGCTGGCGACTCATCTACAAGCACGGTAAGACAGGCGAGGTTCCCATAGTCCGTTCTGCTTCTATTGTCAAATGGTCATTGAAAACATGGGCCTGACCGGGATTTGAACCCGGGACCTCTCGCACCCAAAGCGAGAATCATACCCCTAGACCATCAGGCCGTTTCGAGGATTCCTGTGATAAGAGAATTTATTTCAGGTTCCTTTGGTGACGTTAACGTTTTCCTTGTTAAAGCTGATCAGCTACTGCCTGGTCTCAACAGCTCTGTAACAAGAATCCGAATGACGACTATGCAGAAATTGCGAAAGCAAATATTGCATAATGGTTAATAATGATTAGAGTAGATAATGTTTATAATGTGTCACGTTTTCTGGCAAAATGCAACTTAAACCTGTGAATAGCATGTCAGATATCTTAAAGTAAGTGTGGGGCCGTCCTGTTATTGTCTCTTATGGTCACCGCTCTATATAATATATCACATAATATATAATACATACTATATATATAATATATACATTATATATATTTGTATATATAATTGTATATTGTATATATATCTATATCTATATCTATATCTATCTATCTATCTATCTATCTATCTATCTATCTATTATATATATATATATATATTATATATATATATATATATATATATATATATATATATATATATATATATATATATATATATATATATATATATTCCTCATTTGTCACTCCACTCAAAATTAAATCCTTGTACATGCAAATGACTTCATATGTACTTCAATAAAAGGAATAGTTTGGAGAACAGGAATTGAGAAATAAGGCTTATCCTGAACTTATTTAATTTTTTATTTGTGCCGAAGACAACTGCAGAATGTTCCATATAAATGTATTTGCGGATCAGGAGGTTATTATGTAGAAAGTATAATATCCCACGAAACCTTCGGGCCATTTTGCACTACACAGAAGCATAGCGAGAAGCTATGTGAATATAGCAATACATACAGTGAGTGAGGCCAAGAGCAGGTCAGCCTTGACTCCTTCCCTTTGGGAGAAAGATTTTTCTCATAGCGTCGAGTGTCACCTGCATGAGTAGGCCAATTTGGAGATTATGCAGCGATAATCCGATGCAATATTTTTTTTTCCCGGAGTGCCAAAATGCAACTGAAGGTGTTACAACCATCCAAGATTTTAATCTATAATTCTAAGGTTGTTTTATTGTATTCATGGAAACATGGATATGTGAATA
The DNA here is from genome assembly GCF_015228065.2 of Penaeus monodon. Classification (NCBI taxonomy): domain Eukaryota; kingdom Metazoa; phylum Arthropoda; class Malacostraca; order Decapoda; family Penaeidae; genus Penaeus; species Penaeus monodon. Next base: position 23,277,142 of record NC_051389.1, read on the forward strand.
ACAAAACACTTTATCTCGATGATACAGGGATAGAAAAACACGGCATATAATACTATCAGTAATCTAACTGTGTGTAAAGTATATTTTACTTTGAAAATAGGTATAGGAACTACATGTAAATGATTCACAAACTAGTTCAGTGATCCATCACGACCGTCGGCACTAGACCATGATATACCCTTATACTTCACACAATACAGCCATGCTTTTACTCAAAGGAATCTGATTAAAGAGTCGCTAATAATGCCCTATGATCTCGGTATTTTCGGTTGGCATCCAGAGTCCATCTCTTAGGGAGACCTGGAGCACAACCAAAACAAGCATTGTGGGCCTCACCTGAGGCCGAGGACTGACACTAGCGACTAACTTGGCCAAGATTTTCTCGCCCAGTGAGCGCGTTACCTGTCTGGGCCGCGTCAGACGGTGTGGATCAGCATTTTCACCGACCATGATGAGTTTTTAAAGAGAACTTTTGCACTAAAACAAGAATAACCATATCATTTGATATATATTTTGGCCGATTTAGGGAGACGTGGAATACGAAATTATTAGTTAGAAAAATTAAGATGGGTATAAAGATCTTGATATTAATAAGTAGTCATGTTGTCCAACGGCAATTCCTAAAGAGATAATGTTCCACTTAATATACAAAGGTGACGCCATCTATGACATAATAAATTAATTTCTTAAAAGGAACGACAAGAAAATATTCACATCTTATACTAATGACGTCGACTGGTGTAGCAACCCTGAGCAGCACAATACCACTTCTGTAAGAAAGTACAGTAAAGTTGATATTTGAAACATTTTACATATACTACAAATATTACGATATGTACTTTTTATCAATTGTCATGTAGAAGTGGTGGGAGATGAAAAAGGGATTTCGATATTGGTTAGAGGTTATGATATCGGTGTGAAGGAAAGAACAGAGAGGAAAATTAATAACCCCTCAAAGCAATAAAAGGGTTTCATCTTTCATTATACAACGCATATATTTTTACGCATATGAATATATATACACACCTGTTAGAGACTACTTTTGCATCACCAGCAGACAATTGTACATGGAGTGGATATCTTCTTTCAGGGCAACAAACTGTGAATGGCAAAGAAATTAATATATAATGCTAACGTTTCTTTATATATCCGCTTCTTTTAACATCGCCACAATAGAATCACTAATTACAAACGTATCACATTGTGATTTGATATAATGTTCATAGAATCTAGAATGGGCCTGACCGGGATTTGAACCCGGGACCTCTCGCACCCAAAGCGAGAATCATACCCCTAGACCATCAGGCCTCTGTATTAACTGCGAAAAGGTGATAAATAGATCCAAAACAATCGAAGGCATTAATGCACTGTGGGTGGAGCATACATTTTCCGGGTAATTCTTTAATTGAGGGAGAGGCAGGAGGACTGGATGGGGGGAGAAAGTGAGAGGAAGGAGAGAGGGGAGAGAAAGGAAGGAGAGAAAGATAGAAAGAGAAGAGAGAGGTAGAGAGAAGGGAGAAAGGGAGTAAAAAAAAGAGAGAGAGAGAGAGAGAGAGAGAGAGAGAGGAGGGGAGGGACGGGAGAGGAGATGAGGGGAAAAGGAGGGAAGAAGGGAAGGTAGAGAGAGGGAGAAGGAGGGAGAAGAGAGAAATAAGAGAGAGAGAGGTTCAACTTAAAGATATGTTTTTTGCCCAATATAGGCTAGTGGGTAATGATCTGTATGTTAATATCCTTCCATGAGAATCAGACCTCACTGTTTTATTCACTAGGCACAAAATACTAAAAGAGTATATCGTACATAACACAGCGCATTTTGTACTGCTATATTGCTCATCAATGTTTTTTATTGTCTTTGCTTATGTAATGTTCTGGCAGGCCCTTTAATGAATTGGCGTGCTGTTCCGTGTGTGTGTGTGTGTGTGTGTATACACACACACACACACACACACACACACACACACACACCACACACACACATATATATATATATATATATATATATATATATATATATATATATATATATATATATATATATATATATATATCCAATTACCAGTGACCTCATTTCTACTCATGCTAGCGACCTTGGACCTCTGACCTCACTTGCATTGGCCATATATATATCGCATTCAGCTGTTGTTGCGGAATAAGCAGAACCTTCACCTTCAAGATGTTTCTTTCTGTCCTTCTCCTGAGCCTCGTGTGCGCGGCGTCTGCGCAACAGAAATCCTTCTTTGACGGAATCGAGGAATCTCGCATCCACGGGGGACGCACCGGCCATGGCGAAGCGGTTTTGCGCCGAAGCGACAGGATCTGGCCTTTCGAGGTCCTTCCTGGAGGAGATGGGAGCAAATATCGTTCAGCAACAACATGCAGCTGAGCGAGGCGCTTTCATGTCCGAGTTGAGCGGTCTGGTGACCTTCGTGAGGAGTCTGGACGCCGCAGCCAAAGAGGCGGAGAGGAAACTCAGGCGGGACAAGCGCCGACGGCGCTCGCGGCAGACGAGGCGCAGACCGACCTTTACGCCCTTGTATGGCTTCGTGAATTTCCAGGTCCCCTTAGTGACATTTCGGGTTCCTTTCCACGACTTTAAAGTGAATGTTTTCTTGAATCCATTCCCTCAAAAGAAGGCGTAACTCGTTATATAATAAAATACATTCATTAAAGTCTTGCACCTGATTCCTTAACCGAACCATAATCCAGCACGTTGTTGTCTGTTCTTTCCGTAATGAACATTGTATTTTCGGTTTTATTATTATTCTCCTGTGTTGAGTGTTTCAGTCAACAAGGAGATCAGCGGACATCAGTCGCGATGCAAATCGTTTCCATTATGCGGGTGTATTTCTCGATACTCATGTTAAATTTTCAAAGTATATTGACGGTTGGTTGGTATTATATTCGTATGCAACTCAAGGCAATGATTATGTCTGTGAAGTTGAGGATGTGTAACAGGTAAAAGACACCTGTTGCTCCTGGTATGGCATGGAATACCAGATTACTCCATTACATTCATGATTTCAAAGACCTACTTGTATTTACCTATATATCCATCTATATGAGAGTAGCTCTGAGGCCCTTGTTGGTTTACTGTTATATCTAACTGGGCCGTTTCCTTCATTTTGCTGCTATTTTCTATTCGAAAAATACAAGGAGCGAGTCACTTTCATGCTGACAACAGACGCATGGTACCACATCCAGTAAATTATCCAATTAATAATATCACCATGATAGGATTACGCTTCATTACAGTATTTACTTTATTGTATTATTACAGTCAGTTATTATAACGATGTAAATGTTTATTCTAATTGGCAGCCTAACTTTGAGATGTGGGACTATGTCATGAATTTTATTCATTATATCCTTATGACGTATGTTTATTATTTTGTGTTGATTTCTTCTGTATTCAGGAGTTACATATTATGTAATGATTTTTTTATGCCTATATGTGATATAGATTTATGTTGTAATCTTTTCGCATTTGTTGAGTATGTTTTATTTATATTCATGCACAACGCTTTTTGTTTTCACCTTAAGGAGGAGACGTTGGCCAGCGTAGCATTTTATGAGCTGTGGCGGGGATGGGCTTGTGTTTTGCGCTGATTCCCTTTGTTGAAATTATTGACACCTGTGAATATTGATTAGAGCAGCATCTTTCTGTTATTGTTGCATGTACTGATAATGCTTCAGGATGTTATTCTAAAGCATTTGAATGTTATATGACTTTAAAGTTCATGCGCAGCCAGAAGATACTGCTTCTTATCTGCGTCTTATTTACGGTCTCGTGCTGGATGATTAAATCAATTGTCATTTCCAACTTATTCAGTGAACGAACGTTTGTTCCTGCGGATCAGACCTGATTTAATGATTACTAGCCAGAGAGATGGAAAGTCTCATTGTTGTGAGTAAAATAATGTTTTACTTTTTTAAATTTTAATGTTTTCCCATGAATGTGAAATTTTAGTTCTCCTTGCAAATAATGAGTAGAATATCGTATATTGTGGAAATTGCTTATGTAAAGTAAAAATTATTTGATTATTGCTTATGTAAAGTAAACATTATTTGATTATTTCTTATGTAAAGTAAAAATTATTTGATTGTTTGTTATTTATGTTAGAGTTTGTCATTTAAACTTTTCTTTGTTTTGCTTTACTTAGCGTCACAATGTTTTATTTGCATTACTGTACGATTAATATATTATGTCTGCATCTTATTTTCTTTGATGTTCATATTTACGTTTGCTTGCAGGTTGGATTACAATACCTGAGTCTCCATTGTCCCGTCTCCTAGCAGTATTAGCATTCAGGTCCCAGAACAAATTATAGCTCGTTGATGTCACCAAAGGGCTTAAGCTTTTTGGGAATGCCTCTGCTTCATCCCTCAGCCTCACAACATCGCATCCTTTGAAAAACACTTAAAGAAGGCAGCAACGATTTTACAATGACCGATATTTTTTCACGTCCTTCGGCATATGTGTGGAATCTGTCATATATTTGCTTGCCAAGTCAGTTTTTGAAATCCCGAGTTTAATGGAACACTTTTGGTATTCTAAATTATAGATCCTGTCTTATATGCAACTAGACCAGATATAATTAGTGCTTTGATTTGCATATCTCAGCCAAACGACTCTGCAATTGTATTTACCAACGGAATTATACCTCAAGATCATGAGTATCCGTCCTTGAGACACTCAACACAGGAAAAGCAGCGTTCGTAACGGAAATTCGAAAGAATGAACGGCTGAAGTAAAATACCCCAGTCTGAAGTAAAATATGCCAGTCTGAAGTAAAATACCCCAGTCTGTAGTGTGCTTGTTTATAGGTTGGGTGATAAGGAATTCGATGCTAAACTTTAATGAACCAGTTTTATTATAATGAATTATGCCTACTTTTGAGGGTATGGATTCAAGAAAACATTCACTTTAAAGTCGTGGAAAGGAACCCGAAA
>NC_051389.1:23309591-23313842 GCF_015228065.2 Penaeus monodon
GAGAGAGAGAGAGAGAGAGAGAGAGAGAGAGAGAGAGAGGAGATGATTGAGAGAGAAAGATTGGAGAGACGAGATAAAGAGGAGAGAGAGAGCACTAGTTACCGGAAAGTTCTTCAATCTTCTTATTCCCTGATGTACGAATAATCCACACAAATTCTAGCCGTTATACTCTCACAGGATACCTTAGTCAAGAGACAGGAAACAGGGGTTCATTCATATTTGCTTGGAAGCCGATAGTTATCCTTCTCTATACCAGAAGTTGTGTAACAAACCTAACCAAAATGTCAATGAAGCAAAATCGGTTTTTAATGGAAATTTCTATTCCCTTTAGTGCTGCAATGGAATATATTTATATGGAAGTGAGCTATATAATTTCGTCCACTCTCCAGACCTCAGAGTAATATAAGGACGAAAGGAACTGAACGCAATGCACTTGCTGACGAGTTCAGAAGAGAGTTAATCTTGCAGACTAGAAGACCGCTGGAAAAGTTATCTCAGATCGCGACAGGACGAGTAGAGGTAGTACGAGCTATGTTCTAACTCGAAAAGACTGATAAAGTTTGAGAGGTTAGTGCTTGGACGATATAAATTCCGAGCGACATCACCTAAATATTTTCGTTGAACTGGCGAAGATGGCAGGCTGTGGAGTGACTTGGATTGCTCGAACGCCTACGAAGGAAATATTCTGAAAAGGAATGGAGTAGTATCAGCGTATACTCATATTTCAAAAAGCAAAGAAACGGCCAGATCGACGGCAGTGGCCTCGGTTAGCTGGTATATCGTCATTTTTTATATCACCCTTTATAACGCGGAATATACGTCACAAGGTTGAGGGTCTGAAAGGACGAATAATTTTTACGGGGCTGATGCCTATGCAGCATGTATAATTATGTTTATTACTTTAAATACGCAATATGATACTTAAAGTGATAGCACTTGGAAGAAAAAGATTTTTTGCAATGTGGCCCAAAACAGACAAATACATTATAGTGACGTCACGCGGCGGCGTGAACGGAACTGTATCTACTACAGAGAGCTACAAATGTTGTTTATAAACCAACACATTAACACCATGCTTGTATCGGCTGATCGGTCTAGGGGTATGATGTCTCGCTTTGGGTGCGAGAGGTCCCGGAGTTCAAATTCCCGGTCAGGCCGCTTTTTTCACAGCAGTGGACAAGAAGGCAACGCAGAGTCCATCGAGGAGCAATGCTGCGGCGATTTCCACAACAAGAAGGAAAGGAAGACAGAAGACAGAAACAATTTCTTGAAGCATGCGATCGCCTATAATTGTATGGAAGCATATGATAGAAAAAAAAATCAGCAAGAGAGAGAGAGAGAGAAAGACGGGAGAGGGGACGAGGAAAGAGAAAGAGGAAAGGAGGAAAAGAGAAAAGAGAGAGAGAGAGAGAGAGAAGACGAGAGAGAGAGAGAGTAAGAGAGAAAGGGAGAAGAGAGAGAGAGAAGAAGGATGAGAGGGAGAGACGAGAGGAGAGAGACGAGAGAAGAGGGAGAGAAATGAGAGAGCAGAGGAGAGAGGACGAGACGAGACGAGGGAGGACGCGAGGTGATGATGTTAAATAAATCCCGATGTGCCCATTTTGTACAATATATATTTACCATTACACACACACACACACACCAATATATATATAATATATCCTATATATATCATATATATATATAGATAATATATATATATATAATATATATATATATATGTATATATTATATATATAATATATATTATATATATTTAACATTTTATATATATATATACTCTATATTTATATATATAAATCAAATATATATATTATAAATATATATATAGTGGGTGTGTGGTGTTGTGTGTGTGTGTGTTTGTGGGTGTGTGGGTGTGTGTCGTGTTTTGTGTGTGTGTGATGTGTACAAACACGCACACACCACATAAAAATCTATATGTATATATATATATATATATATAATAGATATATATATATATATATATATATAATATATATATATGTATATTATATATACGTCATATATTATATATATATATATAATATACATACACACACATTAATATATATATTTTTTTTTTTGTTTTGACGTAGTTCATGTGTGAGCGCCTGGTCACAGCATTGATACTTAATTGTAGTTTTTTCATGTTGTGATTGCTCATGGGTGAAGAATACGTGGTAAGGCGTCACCAGTTCCTTTCACGGAGAGTGCCGGTGTTACCTTTAGGCTAATCATTCTCTCTATTAATCCGGGCTTGGGACCAGCACTTAACTTGGGCTGGCTTTGCCAACCACCCACCGTGGCTAGGGAGGCATCGAGTGAAGTTCCTTGCCCAAGGGAACAACGGCCCGGCCGGTGATCGAACACTCGAACTCAGATTGCCCGTTCGTGGCAGTCTGGTACGATGCTGTAACCACTCGGTCGCTGCGGGCCTGGCGATCAGGGCTTCCTGATTTTTTTTGGCAATTTTGAGCGGTGGTTGGCCGTTGCCTTCCCCCCGGGGTTTTTTTCGATAAACCCTCTCTTTTACCGGCCCCTGATTTAGCTGGGTTTCCCCCAGCGGTAGGAGACAACAAGGTGAAAATTCCTTTCCCCTGGGAACAACGCGCCGCGGTGAGAACCCCGAATCATGACCCGTCTTTAGTCGACGCTTAACATCGGCCACCGGGCCTACCCAGAATGCAAATTAAAAATATATATTATTTATAATATTATATATATATATATATAAAATAATATTATAAAATATAATACATACATAATATAAAATTTTATATATATATATAATATAATATATATTATTTTTTTTTTTATTATTTTTATTTTATTTAAGGTAGGTTTATTTTGAGCGCGTGGTCACAGAGAACTTTAAATTTTGTTTTATTTTTTGATGAGGAGGGAAGAGAGAGAGAGAGATGGGGGGAAAAGAAGAGAGAGAGAAGAGAGAGAGGAGAGAAGAGGAGAGGGGGGGAAAAGGGTAAGGAGAGAGAAAAGGAGAGGAAAGTAAAAGGGAGAGAAGATGTAGTGAGATAAGAGGCTAGGGAAAGAGTAGGATGTTAGCAAAGAGAAAGAGGAGGGGGAGGAGAGGGAGGAGGAGAGAGGAGAAGAGAGGGAGAGGAAGAGGGAGAGAGAGAGAGAGGGAAAAAAGGGGAGGAGAGAGAGAAAAGAGAAGAGGGAGAGAAGAAGAAGAGGAGGGGAGAGAGAGAGAGAGGGGGGGGGGGGGAGGTAGGATGATGTAGGAGGAGAGAGAGAGAGAGAGAGAGAGGAGAGAGAGAGGGGGAGAGGGGAGGAGAGAGAGGGCGGGAGAGAGAGGGAGAAGAGAGATAGTGGAGGGTGATTATATTTATATATTATTTTATATATATATATATTATATATATAGTTATAATATATAAAATTTTATTTTATATATATTTATATATATATTTAAATATTATTTAAAATATAAAAATATATATATATTGAGAGAAGAGAGAGAGAGAGAGAGAGGGGGGGGGGGTGGTAGGATGATAGGGAGGGAAAAAAAAGAAGGGGGCGAGAAGAGGGAGAGAGGGAGAGGGAGAGGAGAGGAGAGAGGGGGGGAGAGGGGGAGAGAGAGGGGGAGAGAGGAGAGAGGGGAGGAGAGAGAGAGAGAGGGGAAAGAAGAGAAAGAGGGAGGGGGAGAGAGATTGGGGGAGGATGAGAGAGAGAGAGAGAAGAGGGAGGAGAGAGAGGAAGGAGAGAGATAAGTGAGGGAATTAATAAAAAAATAAAGTTAATATAAATTTTTATAAATATATATATAATAAATATATATATATAATATTATATATATATATATATTAATAAGAGAGAGAGGAGAGAGAGAGAAGAGAGAGAGGAGAGAGAGGGAGAGGAAAGAGACCGATTAAAAGAGAGCGAGGAGAAAAAGATACGATTTAAATAAATTCCCTATGCCCCTTTTGATAATCTTATTCGCGTCCTGATTTTAAATAGACATGGGTAAATCAGTAACTTAATATATATATTATATATATATATATAAAATAATTATATATATAAATAAAATATATATATATTAAATATAATATTATATAAAATTAATAATATAAATAATTAACTAAAAGTAAGGGCAAGGAATGAAAATTAATAGTTCATGATACTGTTCTTCAAGTGCAATGCAGGCAAGAGGAGGGGGAATGAAAGGACAAGACTCAATCCTTAAACCCAGTTTTTCAAGGGGACAGGATTTCAATGCGGTTTTGGGGT
>NC_051389.1:23316442-23326442 GCF_015228065.2 Penaeus monodon
ATTTTTTTTAATAATATATTAAATATTATAATAATATATATATAAAATATAATATATATATATTTTAAATTATTTATATTATATATATAATATATTAGGGAGAGAGAGAGAGAGAGAGAGGAGGGGGGGGAGGGGAATAGAGATAGAAGAAGAAGAGAGAGAGGAGAGAGAGAGAGAGAGAGAGAGGAGAGAAGGGGGAGAGAGCGAAGAGAGGGAAAAGGGGAAAGGAAAGAGGAGAAAAAGAGAGAGAGAGAGGAGAGAGAGAAAGGAGAGGAGAAGAGAGAGAGGAGAGAGGGGAGAAGAGAAAGGAAGAGATAGTGAAAAATATAATTAAATATATTATATAATATAATATATTAAATTTTATATAATATTATATTTTAATATATTTTTTTAAATTATATTAAAAATTATATTTATATAGGAGAGAGAGAAGAGAGAGAGAGAGAGAAGAGAGAAAGAGAGAGAGAGAGAGAGAGCTAAGAGACCGATAAAGAGAGCGAGAGAGAAAGAGATAGCGATGTTAAATAACATCTCATAGTGCCATTGTGATAATCTTATTCGCGTCCTGATTTTAAATAGACAGGGTAAATCAGTACAAAAAAACATATATATAATATATAATAAATTTAATTAAATTTTTTTTATTAATATATATAATTTATATATAATATTATTAATATAATATATATAAAAATTAACAAAAAGTAACGGTAAGGGTGAAAATTAATATTTTCATGTATGTTCTTCAAGTGTAATGCAGGCAAGAGGAGGGGGAATGAAAGGACAAGCACTGCAATCCTTAACCGAGTTGTCAGGCACAGGTTTGCAATGACTTGATTTTAGGGATACATAGGGAAGCAAACAGTTATAATTTTCAAAAAATTGGGTATTTGGAGAGAAGTTATGAAACAGCATTCCGTCGGTTTGAAGGACCCTTTTTTCATCCATGTCGACCAGAGTTTCCTCTCCAGCTGAGTTTGGGCCCACGTGCAAACGCGTCGCGCGGCCACACCGAAGACCACCCCGAGACCCCATCCTGACTTCACCGAATGACCTATCCACTACCACCTGAAGCGGCTTTTTTCCCCTCGCGGGCATTCTGTTTCCCCACCTTCCCGCCGGGGATTTGGGGAAACCCCGAGGGGGAAAATGACGAAGCGCGGAGCGTTCCCAAGGTTTTCCCTAGGGGAGCGTTGCGGGGTTGTTCCATTCGCCTCTTTTTTTTCTCGAAGCTCTTACTGCCATTATATGAAACGTGGCAATTTCCGTTACTGCGCCTTTGGGGAATGAAAATTCCCTTTCACATGATTGAAAGTCAAATAGGGGAGCGGGGGTAAGGTATACTTTTCAGAATTTAAAAAAAGGGGGCCCGCCCGGGATTTAAAACCCGGGACCTCTGCACCCAAAGCGAAAATCTCCCTACCCCATAGGCCGATATATGACATGTAAAAAAGGTAGCGGGTTTTATCAGCGCTGTGGGGCAGGGTGGGGGCTGCCCTGTGCATCCCAGGGATCAGGCATTGCGTCAATGGCGCATGACATGCCTTTTGGTCTGTTTCCCAGTATTTTATCCTTTTTTCCCCAATTATTTTGACGTTTTAGAAAATTTTCTACACATACAATTATGAATATATATATATATATTATAAAAATATAATATATATATATAAAATATATAACACACCCCCACACAAAAACACAAACACACACAACACACACACACACACACACACCACCCACCCCCAAAAAACAACACACAAACACAACACGCACATACCACAACACGCACATAACCACTACACATGTATATGCAATAAATAATGTTTTAAGATGAAATTGTTATATTGTAGTATATATATATATATTATTATTATATAAAATATAATAAAATTAATAATTATATACACACAATTTATAATAAATAATTTTATTTATTATATATATATATATATTATATATATATAATATTTTTTAATATATATTATATATATTATAAAATTAATATATTTATTTAATATATATAATATTTTGCACACAGGGGGTCTTTGCCTGTGCAAAAACATTGTTAACAAAAAAGGTGCCCGGGGCAGGTTAACATAAAGGGGAGGGGCAAACATGACGGTGGCTGTGAGAGAGGGGGGAAAAAAACCCAGGAAACGGGGTTGGGTGTGCTCCTGTGAAGACCTCTGTGTCCCCTTTGTGACCTGTATAAACTTTGTTTTGCCTTTTTATAAGCTGTCCCCTCGTGGGAATGCGTTTCCCCCTGTATTGTCCCTTAAAAAAGTGTAGGGTTAAATTGTGAAAAAAAGGGAAAGTGTATTTTTGTGTTATTTCGTGCCTCCCTCGCCAATTGGGTTTTTCCCCTCCTGGTGTTCTGGGCGCTGTGGTGTGGGTGCCTCTTGGATGTTCAGGTTCACGACCCTGTATAAAACCACCCCGTCTGCCTACCCTGTTTGGGTTTTGGGTGGCAGAGAGCGAGGGGGCCGGCGTAACAATTTGGGTTCAGGAGTGGGTTTTTGGATATTTGATCATGAGAGCCCCGATTATCATTCGCCCAAGAGGGCGGAGCCATGAGGGAGTGGAGACACGATGAGGGAAAGCCGACCCAGATGGACCTGCACTCCCATGTGGCCCGGGTATAGGGGGGAAATCCCCAAAAGGGAGAAGAGCAGGCAAGAGGGCACGCGAGGGCCACCATCTCGTCGAATCAGGAAAGGGAAGGCGAGTAACATTCTCCCAAATTTTTTTTGGTGCTACAGAGAAATCTGCATCTGTAAAGAGGAAAACCCAGTACACCGAAAAGGGCTGCACAGCGGGGAAGAGTGAAGATGGAGGAGGGCAGATCGAAGGGCGAGGTTCAGGGCCTGAGGGAGGAATTTAAAGGCAAAAAAGGCGGTCACGAGGTAGAATGGGGCAAGAGAGAAGCAGACGGGTTCGGGGAAACAGATGCCAGGGTCAGTTTATGGGGTCTCCCGGGGGTCCGTGGCGGGAAAAACCCGGGGGCCCGCGCATCGTGCCGGGCAGTGGTCCTGCAAAAGGCGGGGGGCCCCATGGAAACCCGCTCCCCTTGGGTATGGGTTTGGCGGAAAAATGGGCCCCCGGGTAAACCCCGCTCGTTGCTCCCCCCCCCGTGACCTCTGGGGCCGAAGGTAAAGGGGAAAAAGGAGCATTGAAAAAGGGTGAGCCCGAGCACTTTCCAAGGTTTGGTTTTGGGGGCGCGGAGGGTAGGACAGACGTATCAGTGTCAGAGGGAGCAGAAAAAACCCGCCCTCTAAACCCGGACGGATTCATGCCTTCCGCAGTGCTGCAAGGATGTGGGGGATGGTCACCATCCGAGTGCATGCCCTAAGGCAAGGGGGGACAGGGGGAAAACTCTGGAAAAGGGGGCCAAAACCCGCGTCTTGGGTTTCCCGGGGGCCCCGATTTGGGTAGCTGACGTAAAACAGCACGATGGGGTGGAGGGCTCAATAAGGAAGGGCCAGGCCCCTGAAAGGGACACGGGGTGAGAAGACCCTGGGGGCCCTGATATTTTGGGCCCACTAGCAAATTCCCAGACCACCACAGAGATGTGTGGGGTCAGGGGCATTTGTGCAGTAAAGGGGCCAGTGGAGGGCCGTATTGGCGGGGGCAGCCGGTGCAGGGGCTCCCGGGTTTTGTGGCCGATCTGGACGAGCACTGTTTGCTGGCTTGATACCGGCAGAGAAAGGGTGTGTCGACCGGGGAGGGGAAGGTGGGTGCACGGTGAAGAGTGCCCTTTTTCCAGAGGGGCGTGCAGAGGTAGTTACGGCTGAGCGACTGCCCTTGCCCCAGGAAGAGTCTAGAACCCGGGGTCGACGTCAAATGATGCGGGAGTAGAGGGGCCCCTGGGGCCCATCCAAACCCAGCTGGTGAGGGTACGGTTTTGGGGGAGCTGTTGGCCCAGGGGGGGGGGTAGTTAAGTGTTTGGGACAATTTTTCGATAAAGGCCCCGAAGGGGCCAGCTGGTGCAAAACTGGGCACTTGTGAGGAGTGGAGCATCCAGAAGAGTCGCGGGGGGGAGGAGTTGGTTGGTATGGGGCCTTGCGATTCTCGAGGGGCTTTGGGGCACCGGAGCGCCGCTAAAAAGACGGGGGCCAGACGGAGAAGATGCGTTAGCCCCAGTAGCGTGATGAGGACCCGGGGAGACGCTGACCGAGATAGGCGGCATTTGGACGGTGAGGGCGAGCAACAGAGTAAAGGGACAGAGCCAGGTTTTGGGCGAAAATACCCCTTGGGTTCCCCTGCAACTACCCCCGCCACTCCCCCTTTAGGCGACTCAGGGAGGGCGAAGAAAGCGCGCTGGGTGAAAGATTTTTTTGTTTCTGAGAATGTTTTCAAATTTCGGTACTTTTTTTTTTGAAAGAATTTTTTTTTTTCCTGAGGACTAATTTTTTTTTAAATTTTTTGTATTTTTTTTCAGTTTTGGTATTAGAGCGAGGTTTGTCTGCTTTATGGGGGGGATAGTGCTACACGTGGGGCTTTTTCTCTGTGCGAAACATGTGTTTCCCTGAAAAAGGGGACCGGGCTGGTAAATAAGGGGCCTGGGGAACGGGCACATGGTTGAGGGGAGCGGAGGAAAAAACCAGGAGGACGCGTTTAGTGCTGCTCCTTGGAACCTCGTGTGTGCCCTTTTGACCTGATATAAACTTTTGTTGCCTGTTATAAGCTGTATCGTGCAGTGTGAATGTGTTTCCCCCTGTATTTTGGGCCCATAGAAAAATTTTCGGGTTAAAAACGTGTAAAAAAAGGAAATGTCATTTGTGTTTTTTTCGTGCCCCGCTCGCCAAGTGGCGTTTTCCCTCCTGGTGTTTTTGGGGCCTTTTGGGGTCGGTTCTTTTGGGGCTGTTCAGGTTCACGACCCGGGATAGCAGCCGCCGCCCAGCCCGCCTTTTGTTGGTGGGAGAGAGCGAACGGCCGGTAACAAATATATTGAAAGACTTGTAAAAACATACCAGAAAAAGGTCCCAAGATTTGGGCAGAATCCGGATGAAACAAACCCGTAGTTTAAAAAATTTTAAGAGATATATATATGTTTGTGTGATATAATTTTTATTTATATAATATATATATATATTAATATATATATTATATTATATGAAAAATGAAAAAATGCAATGCCTAGGACCTCCGGTTTATACCCGAAGTGACCCAGGGCGAGCCCGGGGGGATGGAAGTTGTTAATATTGTGTGTGATGTGTGTGTGGGTTTTAAAATTAATATATGTTGTATGGGAGGGTTTTACGATTAAAATTGGGGGTGGTGTGTGCGTATGTATATATATATATATATTAATTATATATATTTTATATATATATTATAAATATATAATATATCAAAAAAAGGGCTCATCTTTAGCACCGTGGGCCTCTCCACCATCCCTTTGCCAAACCGATCTTACGCTTTTCTTTTCCCCTATCCCTCGACAGCCCCAAATCTTTTATATTGTCGTCAGTCTTTCTTTGGGTTTGTTTCCTTGTTTCCCATCACCCTCCCTGTCAGCAAAATTTTTTTTCAATCTTTTTTCTTCTCTTATGACCCAAAAAACTTTTAAATTTCCTCTTGTTCAAGATGTCCAAAAAATCGGTCTTTACAATTTATTTTTTCTCAGCACTTTATCATTCGTCTTTTCTCTGCCGCAATACGCAATACTCGTCTGAACACCCATTTCAAACTATGATCTTTTTTTGTCTATCTACTTCAAAACCAAAAATCAACCATATGATGCAAGGGAAACTAATGAGTTTAAAACCCGCTTTGTCCGTAAGGTAAAGCTTCGGTTTTCCAGAGTTATTGAGAGCAAATGTGGCGCTTTGCAATGGTAATTTTTCTTTTTTTTCCCCGGGGAATAAACAAATTTTAGTTAAAAAAAGCTCCCAAATAAGTGAAAACTTTTCCCTTTTCCACAATCATTCCATGATGTAATTTTTATCATTGTTCATTGCCGGGGATCTTTGAATCTTCTATCTAGTTTTTTGGGATTAAGAAATAGCACCTTTTCGCTTTTTCTTAACTAAAATTTTATATAATATATTATATATATAATATATTAAATATAATATATAAAATTTTTTAATAATATAAAATTTTATTATATATATATATAATTTTTATATATATTATTATATATAATATATTAATATATTTTTTATATATATTATACACACACAAACATGTATGCTGTGTATTTTGTATATGTTATATATTCAATATATAGGGATGTACATATCCATTTATTAATATAATATATAATATATATATATATTTTATATATTTTAATATATTATATTTATAATTTTTATATTTTTGTGTGGTATTTGCCGCGTGTGTGGTGTGTTGTGTGTGGGGTGTGTGCATGTATATATTATATAATATATTTTAAAAATTTTTTATATTATATATATATATTATAGTAATAATATATTATATATATATTTGTTTACAAATATTTCAGTATACATACTTTTTATAAAATATATATTATTATAATTAAAATTTTTATATAATTTTAATATAAAATGTATAATTTCTACATAAAGGGGTTTTATACAATTACACATACAAAACATATACATGAGTGGGACTGTGGCGAATTTAAAAAGATATAATATCCCTCTTCGTGGACGGGCATGATTTCGTCTGGGGGAAAGGGTCCGAAAAGGATCCACTTCGTCTGAGGAGGAATCGTGAAGAATCAAAAGTCACAGTTTTTTTCATTCCCTTTCTGGTTTTTTTCCTTTTACTTGGTTTTTGGGTGTGTCCAAAAAACAAAATTTAAATTTGATTTACAACAGCAGTTGGGGTATTGTGTGTTGTATATATATATATATATATATTATTATATAATTATATAATTAAATATAATATTATATATATAAATAGTATATATTAGTTTTATTTGCACCCATAAGTGGGATACGAGAATTTTTATAATATATTGATATTAAATATAATATAATTATTAAATATATTAAAAATTTTATTATGGTGTGTGTGTGTGTGTGTTGTGTGTGGGGTTGTGTGGTGTGTTGTGTGTGTGTGTGTTGTGTGGTGTGTGTGTGTGTGTGTGATTTCAGGTAAAATTGAAATTTGTGTCGGTATGGTCTAGGGGTTTTGATTCTCGCTTTGGGTGCGAGAGTCCCGGGTTTAAAACCCGGTCAGGCCCCCTATTTCACAACATTATGAAATAATAAAACCGAAAAATACATAAGGGGTACTGAAGTTGAATCGTACAAAGTCGTGCCCCTATAACACAATGATATCGTATAGACACATCTGCCCTGTATATTATATCCCCCTTTATGTCGTACGGTATCAGCCCCGATTTTTTTGTTAACGGGGAAAACCAAAAAAACCCGATTCCCTTCCCTTCCCCTTTTTTCTCCTTACGCTCATTTGACCCCCGTGAGCAGAATTTTCCCCACATGTCGAGGACCACACGTACGGATGCTTCTGATTTGTATTTTGATTTTTTGCCCAGGGGAAAAAAGGTTGGTTTTTAAAATGATGGTATAGTAACAAAGATAGTAATGGCAAATAGTAAAATAACAACAAACAATACAAATTACAAAAGTAATAATAATGATTATGATGATATGAATGATAATGAGGATGATGATGTCAATAATAATGATAATAATAATAATAATAATGATGGGGGTGATACTATTTTTAATTCACTGTTATAAAAGGGGGCAGAGGTTACAAAAGGGTTTCTGATATCAAGCATACCGGGGACCGAAAAACTCATTTTCGAAATAACCCCTGGATGGAAATGACTGTAATAGCTGACTATGGGTTTTAAACGAAACCCAGTCCAAAGGTTCGTTAGTAACATCAGCAAGCAATGTAGCCTATTGTGTTCCATGGTAGAAATATTTTAAGCGTGAAAACCCCGAAACAAATGTTTCATTCCCTGGTGTATCCTTCGCCCACCCACCGAAATGTTGTTTTGGGGTGCCAAACAATCGCCCCAAGGTCTGTGATTTTCATTGCAGGTCGTTTTCCTGCAAGTACATCAGGAACTTCCCATATTTTATAAATCGCGGAAGCTTTACTAAATTTTTTAAATTTAACCCATAGGGAAAATTATAACATTTACAACAAAAGCCCCGCCACCGCCCTCAACACCATCGCCACCCCCATCACCACCCTCGTCACGCCCCCGCCTTCCCCCGCTGCCCCCCACCCCAATATCCCAATTAAAAAAATTCAAATTTAGTTTTATTGGGGGAAATAAAATTTTTTCAAAAGACCCGGTTAAAATTTGATATGGGGAAAAGATGAGTGACAATATCAATATCACGGCTAATAATGGTTGTAAAGATGAGTATTTAACCCCGCTGCACATGTATTTTTTTCGTTGATCTAATTCCTGGCAATAAAATTCCTCCATCCGACCTTGTTCCTTGGCGTATATGCTACGTATGGAAAATTAACCATCGCCAGATCACCATCATATCCACCATGGAGCTTTACAACGCTAGCAAAGGAGACCGCAAACTTCTTTATGGGGATTTTTCCACCGTTCAGCTTTGTTTCGGCTCCCTTTACATGAAATGCATAGGAGAGTAAAGAATTGATAAACCACATATAAGCAGAAAAACTAAAGAGTAACAAAAACATAAGACGTGATCACTAATTCATAAGTTTTCAGGAGCATAATGTAGGTAGGGAAATGCTCACTTAGGCTAATACAATTGCTGTGCCTGCTCATCCCTCTAGCAGGTAAATTCCCGCCCGCACTAAACAGCGAGCAGGGAAATGTTTACCCACACAAAATTTCAAACAAGGAAATGCCCACCTAGGCAAAGGCACCGTCGGGAACCCCCCCCCCGCATTCCGGGCCCCGGGAAAAGCCAGGTTGGGCGAATGTTCGACTTCCGTGGGTATGCGTATGTTAATACGTAACAGGAGAAAAATTATAATAATAGATAATCATAATGATGTTATCATCAATTGCAATATTGATAATTATGAAAATAATAATGATGATAATAATGTGTGTGTGTGTGTGTGTGTCTGTATGTGTGTGTAATATTAACAAAAAGGACAATATTAAAAGTTATATCAATATTCGTAATAATAACGATAATAATAGCAATGATAACAATGATAATAGTAATAAATAACTAGTAACGGTAATGATAGAAATAACGATAATAATAATAATAATAATAATAATAATAATAATCTAAAATGAAAATAAAAAATAGTAACGTAATAAAAGTAATAAAATAGAATAACAGCGATAACAACGATACAGATAGTGATAATGACAACTCTATATGCTCAGAGAGAGAGAATGAGAGAGTGAGAGGAGAGAGAGGGGAAAAGAGAGAAAGAGAGAGGAGAGAGCGTGCATATTTATATATATTATAATAAATATAATAATATTATATATATATATATATGTTTTTGTTTTTGTGTGGGGTGGTGTGTATGTTGGTGTGGGGTGTGTGTGTGTGGGTATGTGTGTGTGTGTGGTTTTGTGGTGTGGTGTGTGGGTGTGGGTGTGTTGTGTGTGTGTGTATGTAGGTTGTGAAGAGAGAGCCCGGGATTTATATATTATATAATATATAATATAATATTAATATAAACTTTTATATTAATATATATATAATACATAATATACATAAAATTTTTTCTTTTAACGGAGGGTTTATGTTGAGCGCCGTGGTCACAGCATGATACTTAATTGTAGTTTTCATGTTGTGATGCCCTTGGATTTGGGGTAGTGGGAGGTCCCCAGTTTCCTTTTCCCCGGGGAGTGCCGGAAAACCTTTTTGGTAAAACATTCTTTTATTTATCCGGGTTGGGACCAGCATGACTTGGCTGGGTTTCCCCCCAGTGGGTGGGAGGCCTTTGAGGGGGAAGTTCTGGGCCCAAGGACAACGCGCCGGCCCGGGAACTCGAACCCCTTTAATAGATTGCCGTCTGACGTCCATATACATAATACATAATATATATATTATGCCACACA
>NC_051389.1:23341442-23368942 GCF_015228065.2 Penaeus monodon
AATAACAACAATGAATAATAATCATTGAAATAATAATAATAATAATGATAATGATAATAATGATAATAATAATATAATAATAATAATAATAAATATAATATAATAATCATAATATAATATATAATAATAATCATAATAATAATCTATAATATAATATAATAGTAATGATAATAATAATACTATATATCATGATAATGATAATGATAATGATAATGATAATGATAATCATTCATAATAATAATAATAATAATAATAATATTATTATTATTATTGTTATTAGTAGCAGTAAGAGTAGTAATAGTAGTAATAGTAGTAGTAGTATTAGTAGCAGTAGTAGCAGCAGCAGTAGTAGTAGTATTTTTATGAAAATAATGATAGTGATATTAGTAATAATAATAGTATTTACGATAAAGATAATTATAATAACAATTATAAAGATAATAGTAATGACAGTTATGATAATAATAGTTCAAATACAGTATGTTAATAGTGATAATGATAATGATACTAATACTAATAATATTAGTATTAACCAATTGGATCAGGGAGCCTCACTGCTCACTCATGGCCCAAAATCTGAGCATTAAGACAAGTTTGAGTGGCAACTTTCTCTGGTGTGTGGCTTGCAGGCCAGGCACACGTGAACACTCGTGCAGTTTCAAGACTCAATGCATCATCCCCTTTGCCATCTTGTGATCTCTTTTTCTCTTTTAGTGTTATATTTATTTATTTATTTATATTTTGACATTTTCAAAAGTCTTAAGTTGTCATTTGATATGCTGTATTTTCTTTACACAGACTCCATATCATCTCTCTGGGTTGTGTATAACTGTAGAATATCAATGACAAAAAAACAGCGTTTTGATATTTATATATATATATATATATATATATATATATATATATATATATTTTTTTTTTTTTTTTTTTTTTTTTTTTTTTTTTTTTTTTTTTAATAATATTTTTTTAATAATATTACATTTTTTGTCATACACACTGCAATGATGGCCACAGTGGGTAGGATAGGATCCTGAACTTGGGAATAGTGTCCTCCCAGGAGTCAGTGCTCTTCTAGCCATGGTTCAAAGATATATATATTCCACACTTATTTACAGATGGAAATAATGCAAGAGGCCCTTCATTAATGCCTATTGAGTCTAATCACAGTCCAAGAGCTTTGTGCACTCATGGCAGATTATTCCTATCACCCGAACCATCAGTTGAAATTTTCATGATGGCATTTTCCTGGCAGCCTCGGCCAAAATTTTTCATGAAGTGATGGTTACATCTCCTAGATCCAAGGGGTTAATAATGACAGAAACAATATTAGAAATAGTAGAAATGATAATGATAAAAAAGGATATTAATGCTGATAAATGATAATCATAATGATAATAATGATAACAATATTGATAATAACAATAATGATAATTATCGTAATAATAATAGTAATAATAATAATGGTAATGATAATGATAATAATATAATGACATAATAATAAGAATAAAATTAATATTGATAATAATAATGATAATATTAATAATGATAATGATAATGAATTAAGGATGTTGGTAATGATAGTGACTGATAATGATAATGATAATGGTAATAATGGTAATAATAGATGATAATGATGATAAAAGTATTAACAGTAATTCTTATAGTAATAATGGTAATAACAGTAAGGATGATAATGGTAATGCTTATAATCATGATCAATGAAAGATAATAATTGCTGTTATCAGACTTATACTTCATAATCTTTCTTTGTTTCCTAGGCTGCAAAACAGGTGAAGTGTGTATCACGGATGGGTACAGCCTCCCAGCTCGATACGTGATCCATACTGTGGGTCCTCGCTACAACATCAAGTATCAGACAGCTGCTGAGAGTGCTCTTCACTACTGCTACAGGTGTTTTATCACACACACTCACATATGCATGCATACACAGTTGCCCATATCTTCATACACATGCACAAACACAGGTATATATACCCTCTCCCTCGAAAATATTGGCAATAAATCAATTGAAAATGGACATGAGTGACTTGTAAAATTCTGGTATGTCACATCAGAATCCTGGAATGTGTTAGTATGCCTTTTGATGAAGTTGCCAAATGCACATTTCATAGCTATCAGTATCATATGATTTATGAATTTGCTTCTCCATTTTAAAGACTGAATAAGTAAATGTGAGTGAAATACATTTATGCAGGTCTTTTAACTAATGTTGATATCTCAACAGACCAAACCAAAATAGAGGTCACTCAATTTCCGAATAGTGAATAATTTTGCTTTATGTTTAGCAGTAGTAATGATTTACATGATATATAGAGTTAGTTATTCCTGTTGGTAAAATGATTTTTAGGAAAAATATATTCTCAACAAACAATAAATGGGTTGATGTTTTTTTTTGGCAAAATGCTAGATTTCCATAACATTTATTACAACCATTTTCTTTACATTAAGGATAAAACAGAATAAGGGATATATTTTTTTGAATAGAAAAATGAAACAAGTACAGTATTAAGAAATATATAATTTCACTTTTATAAAGAAATTGATATAAAAACTTGTAATCACCAAACCTATGATTTGATATATTATATTACAAACTTCAATGAGCTTTATAGTCTTGCAGTATGTAGAGAAAACTTCTCTTTGTATATTTCATGGGTGTTTCATTCTTCAAATTATTCATATGACTTAGGAAAACTTTTTTTTTTTTTTTCAGACGAACTTTAGAATGTGCGCGTGAGAAGAAAATCCGAACAATTGCCTTTTGCCCAATCAATTCTGTAAGAAGAGGCTTCCCCCCAGACCAAGGTGGACACATAGCACTGCGTAAGTTCAAGCTCTCAGACATTCTGATATTTAGCTTTTACTCATGTTCTCTGTCTAATCTGCTCATATATTCATTTATTTTTTTTCTATTATCTCTCTCTCTCTCTCTCTCTCTCTCTCTCTCTCTCTCTCTCTCTCTCTCCTCTCTCTCTCTCTCTCTCTCTCTCTCTCCTCTCCTCTCTCTCCCTCCCTCCCTCCCTCCCTCCCTCCCTCCCTCCCTCCCCCCCTCTCTCCCTCCCTCCCCCCTCCCCCCCCTCTCTCTCCCTCTCCCTCTCCTTCCCTCTCCCTCTCCCTCTCCCTCTCCTCTCTTCCTCTCCCTCCTCCTCTCCCTCTCTCCTCTCCTCTCCTCTCTCCTCTCCCTCTCGTCCTCTCCCCTCTCTCTCCTCCTCTCCTCTCTCTCCCTCTCTCTCTCTCTCTCCCTCTCTCTCTCCTCTCTCCCCTCTCTCTCTCTCTCTCCTCTCTTCCTCTCTCATCTCTCTCTCTCTCTCTCTCTCTCTCTCTCTCTCTCTCCTCCTTCTCTCTCTCTCTCTCTCATCCTTCTCTCTCTCTTCTCTTTTCCCCCCCTCCCCCCCAATTATATTATATTATTATTATTAGTTTTATTATTATTTTTTATTTTATTATTATTATTATTGTTATTATTATTATTATTATTATTATTATTATTATTATTATTATTATTATTATTATTATTATTATTATTATTATTATTATTATTATTATTATTATTACTATTATATAGATATGAAATGCCAAGCCATCTCAACAGAAAGACAGATAGGAATCAAAACATTAACCACAAAATTTGTCCCCCTCAACAACTTGGCAGGCACTGTTAGACGATTCCTAGAGCGCTTCAGCCAGCACATGGAGAGGATTGTGTTTGTGGTGAACAGCATAGATGTAAGCATTTATGAGATCCTGCTACCACTCTATTTCCCCAGAACAATGCAGGATGAAGACTGTGGATGTTATTTGTTACCTGTAAGTGCATGATTTTATTTTTTGAAAAATAATATCAATACATATTTAGGATGTAGAAGTACATATGAGGTGTTTTTTCTTCTGTTTCTTTTTTGCTGTTTGTTTTATCTTGTCTGTAATTGAAAAATACACAATTGAAATCCTTTAGAAAAAGATGAGACTTTCAGTCTTATTACCAAAAATACAGGTAAAGAATAAACTGTTTCAGTTCTTAACTTACAATCAGAAGCCTTGACATACTGTATTTCCCTGATTTTTAACCTATATTTAGCTACAACTTAGTGATAGATATTTATAATTAAGACTATATAGGCAAAGAAATGTTCCATCATTGTTCAGAATGATCGCTCTGATAAATGACAAAGTGATATTGGGAATACAGAATATTAGATAGCCTTTTAAAATTATATTGTATATATGTGATATTTGTTGAAGAGTTATAACAATAAAACATATTTTCCCCATTTTCAGAATGATTTAGGGTACAAGTGACATGTTCAGGAGTTAATAATAAGATTTATTTTCCCATGTCTCAGAATGACCTTGGAGATGAGTTGGGAGAACCTCTTATCCCAGACAGACAGATTCGGATAATTGACAATCCACAGCATAAATATGAAGGTAAGAATCTGTAGTGGCTTTTGTGGAGATTATTATTTTTTCTATACTGATGATTTTCTTTTTATTATTATTTTTATTATTTTTTTTACTGGGTTAAGATCCTGTAGAGAAACATTTAGCTCTTTGAGAGCTGTATCAGATTTTATTTTAAAGCATTGTCGGTCTGTGTTGTTAGTGTAGCATTTTGTCCATGTTTAAAAAGCTAGTGTTTGCAAGTGTTAAAGAATAAGAAGATATAAAAGAAAAAAAATAACTGCAAATTTGAAAAAATCTTTATTGATAAGTATTAACTAGCAGTACAGTGGCATGCTGTCTCTTCTGTGCAATTAAATATCAATATATATTTTTTTATTTTGATTGCAAGAAGAGAAAACACGCTCTATGTATATATAGACATTAAAATTTAATGGTGTTGTCTGCAAGTGAATATTGTATAAGTTGTTGAGCTTTAACTGTTCAGTATGCAGCATTGGGTGGAGCTTCATGTGTGATTTACTGTTGGTTCGGCTGCCTTTCCCTTGTCTGAAAAGTAGAGTACTCTTGTCTTTGGGTGTAGTGCTGTTCAGCTTTCTGGGCACTGCATACACAGGACAATCTGCTTAGCAGGACTGAAGTTCATGAAATTTTTAGTTTTTGTTGTTTATAGACAGAACAAAACTTATCCACCAATTTTTTTTTTTTTTTTTTTTCTTTCTTTTTTTTCTTCTTAGGTAGAGTAATGAGACATGATACAAAGATAAATTCAGCCAAGCTGTTTTGAGCTGAGATACAGTAATCAAATTTAGTAGATTATATACATTAAATTGCAAGGAATAGGGGTTTTCATTCTAGTTAAATAACTTAAGAAAATGGCAGCTGTAGCTCTTATGTTTGTAGAGAGTGTAAAAATGGTGAAATTTTGGTGTAGTATTTTTTTACTGCAGGCAGTAAATATAAATTTTTTGACTAATAGTAGAACTATTTCCTCTGAAATAATGTTATTGCATCCTTCAGCATTTTACAGCTGTGCTTATAAATATTATATTTGAACATTATTCACTAGTTAGAAAACTTGTTGTAAAATCAGTAATCCTTCATTTGAGGTCTTGTTCAATATGAAGTAAGATATGAGTTTCGAGTTACATAATGTTCAAATGTTTGATTACCTTCTCAGTTTCTAATTCTTAATTCATTGTATTTTAGTAATTTCATACATTTTCGTAGAACTGTTTTAGGTGAACATTTATTTACATTAGTTCACATATTTTAAATCAAATAACTATTTAAAAAACTATAATCCCATGAATAAACAAACTAGAGCTCTAATATCAACTTCAGTTAAGTTTAAAAATTAAAGTTGAGAATAACAGAAGTAGCTTCTTCAGGTCCAAATTCCTGAAATTTGTCGTGAGAAAAATTACAAAATCAGAATCATGAAATCCCTCTTGGTTCAATCTCTTTCCAGACCTGATTCAATTGAAACGAGGTAATGTAAGCCGTGGAAAAAGATTCCCCCGCCCCCCTCGTAATGCCATAGACCATTTTCTTTTTTTTTTCACCACCTTTATTTCTAGCCCTAGAGGAGAGAGAGAGAGTGAGTTGCAATCTAGATTCTGACAAGACTCTTGGTCCGAGCTGCCGGGAAAAATAGTGGTATGTGTTCCCCTCGGCAGCCTGTATGTGGATGGAGCTTGGCATGTGTAGCTCGTCTTAGCTAACCTTGATGTTTGTTGTTGTTTGTGTAGTGGTTTAGTTCTCTTGTTGGATGGCATCAGTCCTCTTTGGCTTTCTGTTTGTTATTGTTGTTATTTTTTAAATAGATGAATAGCATTTTTGTTTGTTCATTTGCCTGATCCCCAGAAATGTACTGTATACATGTTTGTATATTTTACCATGTAATTTGTATTGTGAATTGGATATTTGCATGTGTGACAAACAAGATTGGAATGCAGGACTGTGTATACTGTTTAGTGTTGATATTTTCTATTTTTAAGAAAGGCTTGTTTATTTTGACATAAGTAGAGTCTTAAGAAGTAAAGATAAATGAATAAAGGTGATGCATGTTTTTTTTCTGTCTCTGTTGGTAAGACATGCAGTTATTCTTGAATATCCTTTGAACATGATGAAGATGGTAAAAAAAGTAATAAAAAAATTAAAGCTGTAAAAATGGATGCTGCTTGCTCAGCTTACAGGTTTGTGTAGCTTCCCTGGTTTGCTTGCAGCCTGCAGAAAGTTAATGCCATGCCTTGGCAGAAAAAAAAAAAAAATGTGTGGGTGGTATAAATATTTTTGTATGTATTTTCAATATTTTTTTGTTTTGTTTAGATGTAAGCGTATGATAAACAGTCAGTTGTTTTTTCTTGATTATTGGTAAAAGTGTTTAGACATAAATTGTCAATGGGAAGAATTATTGTGTGATATTCTGTGAAGTATTTATGTACATCGGAAATCAACATTTTTGTGTAAGTATGGACTTCACTTTGTTTTAAAGTATTGAGATCACAAGGTATGCATAACTCACATCTAAATGTGCACACACACACACACACACACACACACACACACACACACACACACACACAACACACCACACACACAACCCCACACCACACACACACACACACACACACACACACACACACACACACACACACACACACACAACACACACACACACCCCACACCCACACACACAACACACACACACACACACACACACACACATATATAATATTATATATATATATTATAATATTATAATATATATGTATATATATATAGACACACACACACGTAGACACACACACACACACACACACAAGACGCACACACACACACACACGTAGACACACACACACACACACATGTAGACATACACACACACAGACACACACACACAGTAACACACTCACACACGTAGACACACACACACACATGTAGACACAACAACACACCAGACACACACACACAAGTAGACACACACACACATGTAGACACACACACATGTAGACACACACACACAACACACACACACAACACACACACACACACAACACACCACACACCCCACCACACACTTGACACACCCCGCACGCACCCCGGCACACTCGCACGCACGCGCGCACACTCGCACGCACGCACACTCGCACGCACGCACACTCGCACGCAACGCCACACTCGCACGCATGCACACTCGCACACGCACACACACTCGCACACGCACACACACTCGCACACGCACACACACACTCGCACACGCACACACACTCGCACACGCACACACACTCGCACATGCACACACACTCGCACACGCACGGACACACACATGCACACCCACACACACACACACCACACACACCCCACACTCAACTCACACTCACTCACCACGTCACTTTTCACTCACTCACTCACTCACTCACTCACTCACTCACTCACTCACTCACACACACACCAAACACAAAACACACCCCACACACACACAACACACCACCACACACACACACACACACACACACACACACACACACACACACACATTATTTGGTCTAGATTCAGTGTTTCGATACACACACACACACTCACTCACTCACTCACTCACTCACTCACTCACTCACACACACACACACACACACACACACACCACCACCACCACCACCCACACACCACACACACCACGCACTAACACACACACACACACACACACACACACACACACACACACACACACACACACACACTCACTACACTCACACACCACACACACACACACACACACACACACACACACACACACATTATTTGGTCTCGATTCAGTGTTTCGATACAACTGGAGTTTCATGAAACGGCTTCGCACGTGTGTGTTGTTGTAGCGGATTTTAAAGAGAAACATTATGTTGGTCTGTATATATAGTCTGGAACTTTTATTTGAGTTTTAATACGTGTGTGTTGCTGGAGCAGACGTCACCGTCATTAATTAGAGCTTGTGAATTCCGTACAGTATATATTAAGCATATTAAGACTCGATGGATCGGATTGCAATCATGTTGAAAAAAATTGAAAACCAGGAGCAACTCTGACGTTATGCGTAGACTTTTGTCTCCAGAGCATAAAAACGAGAATAACTATAGCAACAACAACAATAATAATTTATGGAAAGGTAAGATTCTTTATTTGATGTGTTTATTAATTGTTGGTAATTGTACTAACTCATATTTATGTAATTTCTGGCGTGTCAATCGTTTCCTCGCTATGCAGATAGTATATATGCTTTCGGTGTAATACGTAGGTATTCATTTACATAATGATCATTCTAAGATAGGGGAAATCTAATGACACTGCCATAAAGAAGGGAAACACTGCATAAACTGGATAACTTCAGAAATGAAGAACATAGATGACCATGGCGATCGGGTGGGGTCCGGAGGCGGGCACCCGACAGGGAAATAGAGTGATCGGGTCGAAGTTAGGGAGGTTATTGGTTCATACAGCGATGTTTATGGATTGCTGGGGGTCCCTGAAGTAACGGACTTAGTCAGTTACCGAAACAAGCCTTGCAAGGTTGAAACCAAAGAATTACCGTTTATGAATATCTTTGGTGAATAACGAAAACTAAGACTTTTCATTAAAGGCAAAAGGTGCGCAAATCGAAAATAAAGGAGATATATGACAGGAGAAGAGGGGAGGGGAGGGCAGAGGTGAGGGGAGGGGAGGGGAGGGCAGAGGTGAGGGGAGGGGAGGGGAGAGATGAGGAGAGGAGAGGGGGGGAGGAGAGGAGAGGGGAGAGGAAGGAAGAAGAGGGGAGGGGAGAAGAGAGGGTAGGAGGAGAGAAGAGAACACAGGAGAGAGTAGGGGAGAGGAGAGAGAAACAGACAGAGACAGAGAGTGAGTGACAGAGAGTGAGTGACAGAGAATGAGTGACAGAGAATGAGTCAGAATGAGTGACAGAGAATGAGTGACAGAGAATGAGTGACAGAGAATGAGTGACAGAGAATGAGTGACAGAGAATGAGTGAGAGAGAGAGAGAGAGAGAGAGAGAGAGAGAGAGAGAGAGAGAGAGAGAGAGAGAGAGAGAGAGAAAGTGGCAGAGACAGAAACAGAGACAGAGACAGTGACAGTGACAGAGTGACAGAGACAGAGAGAAAGAGTGAGTGACAGAGAACGAGTGAGAAGTAGAAACAGAATCATCTCCATCTTCTTCTTCCTCCTCCCTCCCTCCCTCCCTCCCTCCCTCCCTCCCTCCCTCTCCTCCCTCTTCCCTCCCTCCTCCTCCTCCTCCTCCTCCTCCTTCTCCTCCTCCTCCTCCTCCTCCTCTCCCTCCTCCTCCTCCCTCTCCTCCTCCTTCCTCCTCCTCCTCCTCCTCTCCTCCCTCCCCCTCCTCCTCCTCCTCTCTCTCTCCTCCTCCCTCCTCCTCCTCCTCTACTCTCCCCTCTTCCTCTCCTCCTCCCTCTCCTCCTCCTCTCCCTCCTCCTCCTCCTCCTCCTCCTCCTCCCTCCTCCTCCTTCCTCCTCTCCTCCTCCTCCTCCTCTCCTCCTCTCCTCTCCTCCCTCCTCTCCTTCCTCCTCCTCCTCCTCCTCTCCCCTCCTCCTCCTCCCTCCTCCTCCTCTTCCCTCCTCCCCTCCTCCTCCTCCTCCTCCTCCTCCCTCCTTTCTCTTCCTTCTCTTTCCTCCTTCTCCTTCCTCCTCCTCCTCCTCCTCCTCCTTCCTTCTCTCTCCTCCTCTCTCCTCTTCTCCTCCTCCTCCTCTCCTCCTCCTCCTCCTCCTCCTCTCCTCCTC
The DNA here is from genome assembly GCF_015228065.2 of Penaeus monodon. NCBI lineage: Eukaryota > Metazoa > Arthropoda > Malacostraca > Decapoda > Penaeidae > Penaeus > Penaeus monodon. Next base: position 23,351,642 of record NC_051389.1, read on the forward strand.
CTCCTCTTCCTCCTCCTCCTCCTCCTCTCTTCCTCTCTCTTCCTCCTCTTCTCCTCCTCTCCTCCTCCTCCTCCTCCTCCTCCTCCTCCTCCTCCTCCTCCTCCTCCTCCTCCTCCTCCTCCTCCTCCTCCTCCTCCTCCTCCTCCTCCTCCTCCTCCTCCTCCTCCTCCTTCCCTCCTCCTCCTCCTCCTCCTCCTCCTCCTTATTCTCTTACATCTTTTTCTCTTAAGTTTTGTGCTTGCATAAGGACAGATTGACAGCCTTTGATGGGCTTCAAGCGTGCGTTCGTACATGAATGCGTGCGTGCGTGCGTGCTAGCGAATAGACGTCACCGCCAGAGCCTGCTTAGGCCTTCCTCTTTCTCCTGAGGGCTGGGGGTGGGGGGTGGGGGTGCGGGGAGGGTGTTCTGGATGGGGAAGAGGGGAGGGAAGTGGCGGGGCTTCTTTTTTTGTCTGTTTGTTGTCTTTCTTCTGTTGTATTTTTTGTTTGGATATTTATTTGGATTTTGTGCGCATGTTCATTGGTCTTCCTTTGTCTGATCCGTTTTTGTGTCTCTGTCCTCTTTCTTCTCTCTCTCTGTCCTCTTTCTTCTCTCTCTCTGTCCTCTTTCTTCTCTCTCTCTGTCCTCTTTCTTCTCTCTCTCTTCTCCCTCCCTCCCTCCCTCCTCTCTCCCTCCCTCCCTCTCTCCTCTCCCTCCTTCCCTCTCCCTCTCCCTCTCCCTCTCCCTCTCCCTTCCTCTCTCTCTCCTATTTCCTCTCCTTTGTTTGTCTCCCTTTGTTCTCTCTCTTTCGCGCCTCTCATTCCTTTTTTCCAGACACTCAATCGCTCAATTCCTTCCTGATCCTGCCTTTATCTTTTATTTTCCCTTTGCCTTCTAGTCAAACTTGTGTCTTGTGTTTATACCTTGATGTGTATGAATAATTTTCCATTCTCAATTTCTGTTTATATCGACAGTATCTGTTTCCTTCTGTATTGTTTCTGTTTCCTTATATGATATCTCATCCTCGTAGCCAGAGATTTAAAAAAATGAAAGAAATTAACAATTATTCACTGTGAGAGGCGTTCCTAAATATATTAGTCTTAGTATATAATTTAACATTATTATTACAGGAGGACACTTCCCTCACTTCCTTTTGAAATTAAAATGGTTTGGTAGTAATATTGTTTAGTGTACAAAAGCCGATGAAAAAAAATCGAGATCATCATTTCGGCGATAATGTGTTTTAAAAATATTTCTTGGGCGGGGAAGGATGAAGGATGTTTGAGAATTTTTGAGAATTTGCGAGACTTTTCGATAATCCCGGAGAGTTTGCATGTGATACAGGGCGTTGGTGGGTGTCCGCATCGCTGCTGAAGCTCATTGGCAGATATTGGTAAATCTTGGTGTGATTGCTCTTTTATAAGGTGTTGGGCGACGTGTGTGTGTGAGTGTTTGCTTGTATGCGGGTGCTTTTCTGTCTGTCTGTCTGTGTTTTATTTTTTTATGTACACACAAACACTGATTGACATATCAACGTGTTCTGTACGCGCGTGTGCGAGTGCGTGCCCCTCTCAGGGGTAGAGTTCCGGGTGGTGGTGCGAGCGAGCGGTTGGCGATGCGGTAACAGGTTAAGTATGAGGAAGCCCTACAGTGAAGCCTCCCCCTTCCTCCACACCCTCCGCTTCTCCTTCTCTGCCCCTCCTCCCCCTCTTCCCCCGTCTCCCCTCTCATCATCCTTCCCCTCCCCGTGGCAGCGCCTCATTCTCCGGCAGCCCCACTCCAGTGCCTCCTCGCCCGTCGCCAAACCCGGTGGTAGTACTACGACGGGAGATCAACTTCTTGACCTCGTCGTTGTTGGCTTTGTTGCCGTCTCCTTCGCCGTTGTGTCCCTCCTCTCCCCCTCCCTTTCGTCTCTTTTGCCCACTTTCTCCTTTTTTGCCTCTCCCCCCCCTTTCCTCCTCGCACACCCTATTAGGGTTTGTGAGCGGGAGTGAAGTGATTTCTTGGGTGTCTTTTAGATATCAGCAACGTGTGTGTGACTCGGTCTGCGTGCGTGTGCCAGTATTGTACATCTGAATTCTCCGCTTTCCGAGTGGCTTAAAGCTGCTGCGGATTCGGGAGAGCTTGTTCTACTCGAAGTGCGGAAGAAACCCCTTTTCGCAGCGGATTGAAAAAACTTGAGGTTTAGGAACACGTAGAGTTTGAAACGGAAGGAAGTGTGTGTGTGTGTGTGTGTGTGTGTGTGTGAGTGGTTGAGTGGTGGTGAGTGGTGGTGTGAGTGTGCGTGAGTGCGTGAGTGGTGAGTGGTGGGTGGTGGTGGTGTGTGGTGAGTGAGGGGGTGGTGGGTGAGGGGAGGTGGTAAGTGAGTGGGAAATGAGTGAGTGAGTGAGTGAGTGAGTGAGTGAAAGAGATAGAGAGAGAGCGAGAGCGAGAGAGAGATGGGGGTAGAGAGGGGGAATGAGAAAAAAAGAGGGAGAGGGGGGGGTGAGAATAAGAGAGAGAGGGAGGGAGAGAGGAGAGGTGGGGGTGAGTGAGAGGAGAGGTCAGGGGGAGATAGAGCTAGGGCCAGAGAGAGGGGGATAGATGAGAGAGAGAGAGAGAGGGATAGATGAGATAGTAGAGCATGGTGTAGAGGGAATAGATGAGTGAGAGAGAGAGGCGAGAGGGGATAGATGAGAGAGAGAGAAGGGATGAGATGAGAAGAGAGATGTGAAGAGGGATAATGAGGAGGTATAGAGAGAGAGAGAGAGCGATATAGAGAGGAGCGAGAGAGCATGAGAGAATAGACAGAGTGTGGCGAGAGAGAGCATCAGAGCGTGAGGAGAGAGAGAGAGAAGATGCGAGAGAGAATGAGAGAGAGAGAGACATAATATGAGATAGGAGACACGCAGCTATGTATCGATCGCCGAGATAGATCGAGAGAGAGGAGATGCGACGAGAGAACGCGAACTCAGAAGAGAGCGATGAAAGAAAGAGAGCTCGACTAAGAGAGAGTCTCTGCTATTCATCTCGAGCACAACGAACGCGAGAGAGAAGGCTGCTCCATCGAGAAGGAGAAGGGATAGATAGAGAAGCGAGAGGAGAGGGATAGCTGAGAGAATAGAATAGAGAGAGGGGGATTCGCTGTATAGAGGGTAGAGAGAGTAGAGAGAGGGACTAGTAAGATTACGCGCGCAGGGAGCAGTATCGAGAGGGATAGGTACTACGCGAGCTGGGCGCGAGAGATGGGCTCGCATGAGGAGAGAGAGAGGGAATCGGATAGCTTGGCTCGCGTAGGGATAGACATAGAAGGATGAGAGAGGGAGTCTCTGTAGGATGATCAGCAGCTCGAGAGGGCTTGCCTTTGTACCGGAGGGGGACAGTAGACGACAGCAGAGATGTACTCGCTGACTTTCGCTCGCTAGCGACGGATATAGTCTAGTTAGATACGGGAGCTGAGAGAGGAGAGAGAGAGGGATAGATTGGAGCTGCCTCGAGGGTGCGAGGATACTGACGGGAATCGGATAGTGCGGATATAGACATAACGTGATGTCGCTAGTGGGATCATAGTAGCAGAGATGTGATAGTAGAGAGGGATAGAGTAGCCAAGGGAGGAGACGCGAGAGAGAGGGATAGCATGAAGGTGGTAGGGAGGAGAGAGTGATATTCATGAGCGCGTTGACGAGTGAAGACGCGACGAGTAGCGGGATCGAGGTGAGAGAGCTGTGGAGTAACGGTCGAGTATGCGGCAGGAGGAGCAGAGAGAGGTCGAACGGCTAGGGAGAGGAGAGTAGAGAGACGCGTGGGCGCTCTGTGAGGAGCTCATCAGTGAAGCGTAGGAGGACCGGCACTCGATTCGTTCAGCGTGACGTTAGAGGCTCTTGATAGACGGGCAGGGGAGACGAGGCTCGAGAGCCAGAGGCGCAGAGAGAGGGAAGGTATAGATGAGCAGTCTCTGCGCGCGCGGCGATGTATACGAAGAGGCCTCCGACAGGCGAGCGAAAATCGACTGGGTATCGTCTGCTTTATATACGCGAGCGCGAGGGCGTGCTCCGCGTGTATCGTTACTCTCTACTGTCGCTGTGCAGTCGGTCTCTCTTCGGCGCAGGAGTGAGCTGGACATCGCCTGCGACGACAATCGAGCGCGTGCTATGATATAGGAAGAGGGAGCGCGAGCGAGGTGTCTCTAACTGATGAAACGGCGACGGCAATGCGTTCTCGCCGGGCCACTCTATGTAGGAAACGAGGAGGAGTGAGTATACATGTAGCGCTGCGAGAAGTCTCGCGATCGAGAGGCGAGAGCGTAGGGGCGCGGCTTCGCTCGGTTCAGTTCGCGAGCGGCTTCGATCGAGGTCGTAGAGACAGCACGAGAGAGGATGGTCGTTCTCTCTTCGTAGAGGCGTTGCAGATAAACGCGGACTCTCTGCGGCTAGCTTCTACTTCTAGTCTCGCTCAGGACGATTTCGTGGATCCGATGAGACAGGAGCGATAGGCGGGGGGGAGGGGGGGAATCTTGTAAGTGGTTGAGTGGTGTCTCGCTCGAGCGCTCGCGGGCTCTCATGCAGCCGAGGATAGAGGGATCGGATTAGACGAGAGAGAGGGATCATATTTATAATCGGATGTAGGCTGCCCGCGAGACGGGCTCGTATGCGAAGCGCGCGCTAGCAAAGAAGAGTGGGTGCGGGGGTAGCGTGTCCGCTAGAGATGGATTGCGAGTTGGATGATAGTATGTAGGAGAGGAAGTAGTGATGAGGATAATATATATTGTGGTGAGATAGAGGAGAGAGAAGAGAGGGGGATAGAGATGGAGAGAAAAGAGAAGGAGAGGGATAGAGATGATGACAGGAGGAAGGAGGAGATGATTGATATATGGGAAGGAAGTAGAGAGAGACAGAGGGAATAGATTAGGAGATATAGAGTGAATGTATATTTGAGAGAGAGAGTGTAGAGGGATAGAATGAGAAATAGAGAAGAGATAGGGTGTATATGAGAGGTGATAGGAGATAGAGATGGATGAATGAAGGATGTAGAGAAGGAGAGGGATAGAGGAGAAGTGGAGGGATAGATAATTGATGAAAGTGAGAATGATAAGAGAGAGGGATAGATTATAGAGATAGGGATATATGAGAGAGAGGAGAGGATGATGAGATAGAGAGGCGATAGAGTTATATTATGTACGAAAGAAAGAGGAGAGATGTGGATAGAATGAGTAGAGAGAGAGAGAGAGGGATGATTAGGGAGAGATAAGATAGATATAGTGATATTATGATAGGATAGAGAGAGAGAAGGAGAGAGGGGATGAATGATTCAAAGAGAGTAGAGAGAGAGAGGGATAATGATGAGGAGAATAATAAGATAGAGAGAGTGATATAATTGTATAATAGAGATATATGTATATTTATAGATGTAATAAGAGAGAGGGAAGAGACAGAGGATAGGTGATGAGAGGAGAGAGAGGAGAATAGATGGTAGATATAGGGATGATGATTAAGAGGTGGAGAGAGAGGGATAGAATTAGAGAGAGAGAGAGATTGATAGATGATGAGAGGAGAGTGTAGAGAAGATGATGTATGATGATGAGAGATAAATACAGAGATATTGATAAGATGAGGGAAAGAGAGAGAGAGATAGAAGATGAGGTATAGATGAGTATAGAATATATAGGAGGTATAAGATTATAATATTATTAATATTAAGAGATGTAATAGGATTATAAGAAGAGGAGAGTGAGGGATAGAGAGAGTAGAGGGAGAGAGAGAGAGAAGAAGAGTATGAGAGCGAGAGAGTATAAGAATAAAGGATAGAAGAGATGTCGAAGGAGAGAGAGAGGGAATAGATGAGAGAGGAATTATATAGAAGATATAAGGGGATATGAATGTGGAGAGGAATAGAGAGAGAGAGGGTATATGATTAGATATAGTAATAGAGGCAGAGTAGGTATATGAATTTGATAGAAGTAGAAGAGATGATGGATTAGATTAACTAAAAGTGAGAGATATAAGATGAGAAAGAAGAAGATAGAGATAGGGATTGATGCAGAAAAAGAGAGAAAAAAAAGCTAGATATATGGTGATAGAGGGATATATTAGGAGGAGAGTAAGGTAGAATTCGAGAGGGATATATGATAGTAAGTGAGAGAGAGAGGGATATGATGAAGGAAGGATAGAGAGAGTGAGTGTATATATTATGAAGAGTAATGATGAGAGAGAGAGGAGATAGAAATATGAGTAAAGGTAGTGATTGAGAAGAGAGTTGTATGAGAATGGATACAGAGGAAGAGAGAGTGAGTATGAAATGAGAAAAAGAGTGAGAGTGAGTAAGATGGTATGATGGAGGAGAGAGGAGGAGGAGAGAGGAGAGGGAAATGAAGTATTATGAGAGAGGAAGAGAGTGGAGAGAATGGGTGCAGATGGATGAATAGGAGAGAGGTATGTATGAGGGAGAGAGTAATAAGATGAGTAGAAGGAATAGGGAGATAAGATGGAGAGAGAGAGAGAGAGGAATAGTATGGAGAGAGAAGAGGTGAGAGAGGATAATAGAGAGGAGAAGAAGGAAGAGGATGAGAGAGAGAGAGAGAGAGGTGAGAGAGAGAGAAGTGAGTGAAGTGAGAGAATCATTGTTGGGTTGGGGGATAGGTAGGCAATCACATTGAGAGAAGAAATGTATTATGATAAGAAAAAAAAAAGAACGAGTGAGCTAGAAGTGGTTGTGGGCACAGATAGACGGACGGGCAGAGGGAGATGAACTTTGCTCAGAGCTGGTGGACCTGGTGGTCGGTTAAAAATGAGAGTACAGAACGGCCCTGTAGCGAAGTGTCAGGATGGCAGTGTCGAGATTCCTTGTGGATATAAGCCCCTTCCCGTCCGCACCCTTCCATACACGCCTACATCTGATGGCGCGTGAATATGTATATTATATTATATATAAAATATAGTGAGATATATATATATATATAGATATATATACTATACATATATTATAACACATATATACATATATATATTATAACTATATATATATATATGTATAGATATAGATTTATAATAATATATAATATGATATATATATATATATGATATATGCATATTATAAAGTATATATGATATATATATAATATATTGTATATTATATATATAATACAAAGACATTTTATAGTGATGTATGATAGAATATTATTCACGTCTGATAATCTGTTTTATATTCCATCTTTTACTTGTCATTTTTACATCAAGACTGCTTTAATTGATTCGTCACGTTTCTGTCCTAAACATGATAATCTGAAGCCCATCTCGGTCGGCGAGAGCGGAGACGGTGCGCCGCGAGAGAGAGAGAAAAGAGAGGATTTCCCGAAGGAATTACGGGAGTGACGTCATAGACCCTTGTCCGCTCATGGTTACGTCTTGGTCAGACAAAGAAAAGAAGAAAAACAAACAGAATTGGGATATAAGGAACGGAAAATAAAGGGAAGAAAAAAGTTAAAACTGGAAAACGTACGGAGATGCGCAAAGTGACCGTGTGATTAGTGGCATTGCGAGTGTGACCTTGGTGCTTGTGGCCTTCCCGCGCCCCGCCTCGCGAGACTCCGTCAGCGCCCTCCTCCGCGCCTGCTTCCTCAGCTCCTGCTACTCCGTCTCGGCTCTTCTCTTGCCCATTCTCCTTTTCCTCTTCCATTCCGTGTGGTCTTCCACTCACTGCTCCAAATTTATTCGTCCCTTTACTCTCATTCTTCCTCTTCCGTCTTCCGCCTCATCCTCCTTCTCCTTCTCCTTCTCCTCCTCCTCCTCCTCCTCCTCCTCCTCCTCCTCCTCTGTCTGTGTGTCCTCCTCCTCCTCCTCCTCGCTCCTCGCTCGCTCCTCCTGCCTGCGCTCCTCCTCCTCCTCCTGTTCTTCCTGCACGTCTTTGCTCTTCCCTCACTGTTCTTTCCTTCTCCTGCCCCCACTAATCCTATCAACCCCATCTTTCCCCCCTTCCCCCTCCCAACCCGCGTGCGCGCAGGCGAGCCAAAGAGCTCTTACAAGAGGCGCCTCTCGATGGATGTGCTGCGGCTGTGCATCAGTTCCGAGGAGTACCACAGCCTCCGCCGCCGCCGCCGCCGGGCCATCGCGTCGTCCTCCGCCTCTGCCACCTCCGGCTCCACTTCGAGCTCATCCTTCAAGAGGTCCCTCAAGGGCGGCATCAGATCCGTGGCTCGTAAGGGCGCCAGCACCATGGCCGACGTCAGGACGCCGCTCCTGCGCTCCTACGGCCTCCTGCAGAAGGCTGTGCATAGGCGTGGAGGTCGAGTGGGTCAACGCACGCCTCCTGCGCAGAAGAGGAGTAAAAAGAGAAAAAGAAGTAGAGCACGGGAAAAAAAAGTGAAAAGAGGGAGAAAGGGAGGCAAATAGGAGGTAGAAAGATGGAGTATAAGAGAGGGTGGAATAGAGAAAGAAAAGAGGAGAAAGAAGGGAAATTTAGGATGAGCAGATTAGGACAGTAGGAAGGCTAGGCATTGGAAGGGCTTGACTACAGGTCTTTAGTTGGACTCAGTTTATGCTTTTTTAATCTTTGATGTTCATCTTTATCATTTATTCTGTTATTTTTTTTGTAGCTGTAGCGGTTGCTATAGTTGTTATTGTATTGCTGTAACCGTCATATCGTTTATATTTTTCATTGTTCGCCAATGTCATCATTGGTATTATCATTTCATTGTTGTTGTCATTATGTGTAGTGTGGTTGTGGTGTGTGTGTGTGTGTGTTGTGTTGTGTGTGTTTGTGTTGTTGTGTGTGTGTGGTGTGTGTGTGTGTGTGTGTGTGTGGGGGGTGTGTGTGTGTGTGTGTTGTGTGTGTGTGTGTGTGTGTGTGTGTGTGTGTGTGTGTGTGTGTGTGTGTGTGTGTGTGTGTGTGTGTGTTCACATTTATTGTCTCCCCCATTAGTTCATTGTCAATTCACCATTATAATTGCCATCTTATATTCTTTCCATTTGTAGTGCCTGACTTTGAAGTGAGTTTCGGGGACGCTTTAACTTGATTTTATTCACACCATGTTTAGTCGAGCTGTTATTCACGATTTGGAGAACGCCCTGTATTTTGTATTTTGGCTTTGTTTGTTTTATGACTCGGGGGGAGAGGAGGGGGGGGGTTACAGTATATACTTTCTATTCGGGAAGAAAAAAAAAAAATATATATATATTTAGTTGAGGATATATTTACCTGGTGCTGTTTTGGGTTTCAAGAGCTTCATGTTAGGAAAACGTGCTGTGAACTGAATCCTGCGGAGATCTGTAGCATTAAATAAAGCCTTCGTGGAACCGAAATTGGAAATTTCAGAACTGTCGAGTTGGGATTTTCCTCTGAATGCATCTCTTTCACCGACCTCGCGGCGTCTAGGAGGCTTGCGCCAGGAACAAGCCACGGAACTCAGGACGGGGCGCTGGGAGGACATTTTCCAGCGGTGCATGTTCCTGGCGGGGGCGCGCGGAAGTCCTACAAGGATTATCGTGTTAGCATAACCTGGGTAGCAGGATCCACATCAGTGTGGTGTGATGTGGAACCTCTCTCTTTCTCTTCTCTTCTTTTCTCTCCTCCTATCCTCTCTCCTCTCGTCTCCTCTCCTCTCTCCTCTCCTCTCCTCTCCTCCTCTCTCACTTTCCCTCTCCCCTCTCCCTCTCTCTCTCTCTCTCTCTCTCTCTCTCTCTCTCTCTCTCCCCCCTCTCTCTCTTGTCGTTCGAGATGGCTTCAGGATATGGTCACGAAGTTTGTAAGTAAGAATGAGAAATCCACTCGACATGTGGGACGATTTCCTACTTGATGGTCCCCCTCGCACGGTAATCGCATAGAGGGGAAATCCCGCTCGGACAGGGCCCTAGCGGCAGCCATGGTACCCGCGTGCACCTAAGGGACAGGCCTGAAGGCCGGTCTGCAGGAGGGGGTCCGGGCATGAGACGGAAAGCGAGCGGGGCAGTCGGAACTGTCAGGGCGCCTAGGAAGGCACAGAGGAGCAACGAATCCGGTAAGGCTGGATGGTTTATACACTATGGCAAAAAGTGTGTGATTGGGTTGCGTTTATATCCATTCATCGCCCGTGTATCTGTTTACTGCTTAATACCAGGTGTACCCGTTAGTTATGTCCATGGGGTCGTTCCATGTCAGGTCTGTTTGCGCGATGGCACATCTGTGTGAATAAGATACCCAGTTTGGCCATCTGCCTTGGCGAGTATCTCAGAGCGGAAGTCTCCGCAGATTCTAAAAATAGATGTGGTCGTAAGGGAAATTTGCTCGTACCAGATTTATTCCCCCAACTTTAGTTCAGTTCGTTTTGGGTGTGGCATGGATCCATGTTTTCAGGTATGACTCTGTGTGTGTGTGTGTGTGTGTGTGTGTGTGTGTGTGTGTGTGTGTGTGTGTGTGTGTGTGTGTGTGCGTGTGTGTGTGCGCGCGTGTGTGTGTGCGTGCGTGCGTGCGCGCGCGTACGTGTAGGCCTCTGTGCATATGTGCGTGTACATGTATGTGTTATCAGCATTACTGTACATTTTATTGTTATCATTATCATCAGTTATGTATTCAGTTGAGATATTCCGACAAGATGTATTGTGTTTCGTTTTATGTTGTTTAGTGTACACGAAGTTTCCTGTACACATCAAAACAATTTGGCGTCAGTAAAGTCGATCTTCACGTTTTACGGCAGTGACCCGACCAGACTTAGTGCCCGGGAGCTCGCAGGTGCGTTCGTACGGCCGATGATCCTGTTGAGAGGTAATGACATAATACACCTTACGGGGTGAGGTGGCGCGCGCACATGGCTTATCTGTGCCCTACTGGGAGGGCAGTCTCGCTTTTCATTGCATTTCGGAAGTTTTCATGTTATTCGTTCGTAAATATGCATTTTTCTCTTTGTCCTTGCCATTGTTGTGTTGGTTAAAACTTCTCCCGAAACGAGATTTGGGTTATTAGTGGTCGCATACGCCTTTTTGCGTTGACGCAGGTGGTTTCGCGTGGTCGCTGTGATGGGACACAGCTTTGTTTACGTCGGTTACGCGAGTGAAACCGTCGAATTATGAGTGAAAGGAAGGCGTGTAGACACCCACTTTTGACGCCTCTATTTACAAACTGCTCTGTCCCTCTTCTTTTTTTCTCTGTCACTTTTCCTCCTTGTTTAGCATATTTTCTCTCCCTCCATGCCTCTCTCAGTATCGAAATTCACGAAATGTGTTTCAAGTTCCTCCGTGCCGCCTGCCATTGTGTTATTACTTTTTGTTGAACGGATATTTATAATCATCCTCATTAGCCGTCCGTAGGATTCTCAACGTCGCTCGGGCGCATTTCGCTTTTCACTCGTTTCCGTACCGTGTCGCTGTCGTTCGTGGCCGTGAGTTTAGTCCATCGTTTTTTCTCTCCCCTTTTTTATGCACCCATGACAGGTGAACATGTCTATACGCAAAGCATCGTTCGCGGTGTTTCACGTCATGTGTATATACCCAGCGTGAGATGCGGGGATGTGTTCGGTTGGTCGCTGGCAGTGCTTGCGTGTGGGTGCGTCCTCCGGTACACAACCCTCTGTTTTTTTATTATCGTCGTATACGCTTTGTAACATTAGTTTTAATCGCTCTGCGCTCCGCTCCGCATTCGGGTGATTGTGAATAGTGAAGATTGTGACTCGGGGAGGGAAGATACGACGAAAGGGAGAGAGATGACGATGGTTGCCGACTTCGGAATGTGAGTGAGAGGGCAAGTGCTGTACACTCTCGCCCGCTCTTTGATATGAAAACTTTTTTCCAAACCGGAACGTGTTTACAAGTGGCGAACCTGACAAACCCTCCGGATATTGGCTTGTGTACGTGTACCATACGTGAGCTACGGGTGTGCACCCGAGTGGTCTCTCTCACTTTCTCTCTCTGGTCTCTTTCTCTCTCTCTGGTCTCTCTTACTCTCTCTCTGCTCTCTCTTCCTCTCTCTCTCTCTCTCTCTCTCTCTCTCTCTCTCTCTCTCTCTCTCTCTCTCTCTCTCTCTCTCCTCCACCCCCCTTTTCCTCCCCCACCCCCTACCCCCCTCCCCCGCCCTCCCCTCTCCCTCTCCATCTCCATCTCCATCTCCATCTCCATCTCCCCTTCCTCCCTCCCTCTCCCTCTCCTTCTCCCCTTCCTCCCTCTCCCCTCCCTCTCCCTCCCTCCCCTTTCCCCTTCCTCCCTTCCTCCCCTTCCTCACTCCCTCACTCCCCTTTCTCCCACCCTCCCTCCCCTTCCTCACTCCTTCACTCCCTCTTCCCCCTCCCTCCCCTCCCCTTCTTCCCCTCCCTCCCTTCCCCTCCCCTTCCCTTCCATCTTATTCCCCCCACCCTTCCCTTCCTAATCCTCCTCTCCCTTTTCTACCTTTCTCTCGCTGTTCATTCTACCTTTTTCCTCGTTTTCGCCCCTCCTCTCACTTCCCTGCCTTTCCTCCCTCCGTCTCTTTCGTCTTTCCCCCTGCTCCTCCTCCTCCCCGCCCTTCCCTTATCCTCTCCTTCCCCTCCTACGTCTCCTCCTTCCTCTTCTATCCCCCTTCTCCCTCCCCTTCTATCCCCTTTCTTCCTCCCTGTCTTCCTCTTCTCGCTGTTCCTCTCCCTTTTCCCCTTCTTTCTCCCCTCCCTTCCCTCCTTCCTCTTCTTCTCGGTCTTACTCTTCTTCTTCCCCTTCTTCCCCGACTCCCTCCTCTTCCTCCCCTTCTTGCCTTCCCCCCTTCCGGCCGCCGTTTTTCTTCCTTCCTCTCCCGGCTCCTCAGCTCTCGAGGGCAATGGGAAACGAAATGGCCTTATTGTCTTCTCAGCGGACGGGTAGCCTGCGTTGCTCAGGGGAGACCGTCCAGGGAAGAGCTTGCTATTGGAGGCAGGAGGACGGGGCACGAGGAAAGAGGGGAGGGGTGGGGGAGAAGGAGGGTAGGGAGGAAGGGAGGCGGAAGAGGAAGAGGGAGTAAGAGGGAAAGAGGAGAGGTGAAGAGGTAGAGAGGGGAGGGAATGGGTACGAGGAGAGGAGGAGAAGGAAGAGAGAGATGGTGAGGGAGACCGAGCAAAGGGTTTGGGAAAGGAGTTGGAAAAAAGAGGAAGGGAGGGAGGCGAAGATAGGGGCGATAACGGAACAAGGATATTGCCGGAGGAATTAAGCAAGGGGTAAAAGGTGGGTAGGGAAGGAAAACGGATAAGGAAAAGGAAGAGGAGGATGAAGAAATAAATAAAGAAGGAAGTAGATAAATAAAGAAGGAAATAGATAAATAGAGAAGGAAAGAAAGAAAGATAGAAAGAAAGAAATATAAATCACAGCAGCAGAGGAAACAGACAACAAACAACAACAACGAAGGGAAAAGAGCAACCGAAGCAGGGGAGGAAGGCGCTACGGCCAAGAGCAAAGATGCGAAGAGGAAAGATGTTTGTTTACCTGTGCCTTGGATGTGTGGATTGGGGTAGGGAGAGGCGGGGGGGGTGGTGGAGGTGGAGGTGGTGATGGGAGTAAAGGGAAAGGAGGATGGGAGAAGGGGAGGAAATAGGGGCAAATGGGGAGGGAGGTGGAGGTGGTGATAGAAGTAAAGGGGAAGGAGGTTGGGGAAGGGGAGGGGTGGGATGTGATAAGGGTGGAGGGGGAGGGTATAAGATAGCAGTTTAAGGGGACGGAGATGGGGGAAGGGGGGAGGGAAGGAAAGTGTAAGGAAAGGGAAGGAAGATTATATGTTATCAGGTAAAAAAGTGAAGGAAGGAGGGGGCGGGACTCGAGAACCCACGACATGGCGAAAGACGATTGTTGAAAAGTTGCACGAGGACCGGGAAAGGAAATGCCTAAGTGTCGGAGGGGAGGAGGGACTGAGCTGATTGGGAGGGGCAGGCAGGAGGTGATAGAAGAGCGAAGTGGAAAGAGCGAAGAGAAGAGGAGTTGAGAATGAAGGAATAGAGCATAGAGGGAAAAAGAGGCGAGTGGGAAAAGGAGGAGGAGGAGGAGGAGGGAGAGGAACTGAGAAGGTGAAGAAGAAGAAGAAAGAAAAGGATGGAGGGAATCGGATGATTAGAAAGCCAAAAAGTCGGGGGTGGGAAGACGAGGAGGTGAACGAAATAATTAGAGTGGGCGAGGGGAAGTAAAAGGAGAAGAAAAGTGCAATGAAGGAGTAGGGGAAGGGAGAGGAAAAGGGGAGGGAGGGAGAGGGGTCGTTGGGAGCCAGAGGGGGAGGGAGGAGGAGGCAGGGAGAGGGGAGTGAGTCATGCTATCGTGATGAGATCGCAAGTGTTGATAAAACGGCCGGGAGTGCCAGTGTGCCGATTGGACTCACTCGACGCCTCCAGTGCCAGGTGCAGTTTTCGCTCGTGTCGTGGTAAAGTGTCTTTGTGGCGCATTTTTTTGTTTTGTGTTTTGTTGCGGATGATGTTTTTTCTATTATTGTTTTTGTTTATTTTTATCAAGGATGGGTTTTTGGAGCTTGTCGAGAATTAGAACGATACTTGTGTTACGATTGAAGGTGCAATGATGTTTATGTATGAAGTGTACACGTTTATTTTTTTTTATTTTACGAGACGATGGAAATAATATATAAAACTCTGGAAGTGGTAATGCCCTTGTTAGCTTACTTATAACATTACTCCAGAAAAAATGCAAAAGTGACAACGTACAAACGAGATTGAGAAGAGGAAATGAAACACAAATAGAGTTTGAAATGTCTATACAAGTGACCCTTTAAAAAGCCTCGTCTTCTATGTTGCGTGTCCGCAGTTGTGAGAAAACCGGAAGTTAATTTGGAAGACCGTGGAAATAATTATGAGAGAAGAACAATAAAAACTTGAAAGAAAAGAAACACACTCTCATACACACATGCGAACACACGCGAACGCGTGCGCACACGCACACACGCGAACACAAGCGCATAAGTACACACGTGAACACACATGAACACGTGACACATATGCACACACACGGACACATACGCACACACACGGACACACACGCACACACACGGACACTTACGCACACACACGGACACATACACACACACGGACACATACACGCACACATACACACGCACACATACACACGCACACATACACACGCACACATACACCACATACACACGCACGCACACACCACATACACACGCACACACACACATACACACGCACACACCACACACACAACACACACACACACACACACACACACACACACAACACAACACACACACACACATACATACATACATACATACATACACATATATATATATATATATAAATATAATAATATATATATATATATATATATATATATATATATATATATATTATATGAGAGAGAAGAGCGAATGGAAAAGCATAATTGTTTCCTTGTCTTTATCTGAATGTTACACGGCGACTCAGTGAGAAATTCGTTAGGTGTTATTTCTGTAGAATACCTTCTTGCTTTGTGTATTTAAAATGCAGGTTTTTGATGATAACATAATCAGAAAGTGTGAGTGTAAGTGTAAGTGTAAGTGTACCCGTCTGTGTGCTAGTGTGTGTGTGTTTTCTTAACTAGTATTTCCGTTTTCTTTCTTATCTTTATTGTCAAAGCAGTATTCATTTTCTTTCGTTGTGATTTAGCATTCCATTTTATTTTGATTTTCTGCGCCGTTGGGTGTTGGATCTACCATGTTGTAAATATATCCATGTTATCCAAAAAATCACCTTATGTAATCCTTTTCCGTGAAGCGTTGAGAGTTTTCGTGTTTATTAATAATAAAACAGATATACAAATCGGCAAATATTGACACATAACAAAAAGGAGGTAGATAAAGAAAGTGCAGATTAAGGTAGTGAAAAGGAAAATCAGGAGAGGGAAATAGCAGGTGAAGGATATATATCAAGCAAACAAAGGAAGGATGGTCGTGTGAAAAGAAATATCGAGAAGAAGTCCCAAGAAGAAAGAGAGAGAGAATATTTGTTTATCCATTCATCCTCCTCGTCACTCGCCATGGCATCGTCTTCGGCTTCGCGAACAAGTAAGTGTTCGTCTGAGCATTCAAAGGTGGGAGGCATATGGGGCGCCTTGTGTGTATGTATTGGCATCGGTGGTGGTGTTTGCACAGGCAGAATGGGTGAGAAAGGGCGCTTGTGAGAGAGAGGGGGATCGCGAGGAAAGAGGGAGATAGAGAGACTGAAAGAGAGGCAGGGAGGGAGAAAGGGGAAGAGGGGGAGAGGGAGTGAGTAAAGGGGAGAGAGAGAGAGAGAGAGAGAGAGAGAGAGAGAGAGAGAGAGAGAGAGAGAGAGAGAGAGAGAGAGAGGGCAAGTAGAGATGTGGAAGGAGGAAAGGAGAAAGAGAGAGAAAGATCAGCTCTCCTGTATGTTGAATCGTATGCATAGAAATATTAGTTGCTCGAATGCCACAAAAATTGCAATCAGAAGGAAATGAGACGACGAAAGTGAAATTGGGACGGAAGTGGATGCACGATTCTTGTTTTTGTGTGTGTATCTTTTTGAGTTTATGTGTTTGAGTGTATTGTGTGTGTGTGTGTGTGTGTGTGTGTGTGTGTGTGTGTGTGTGTGTGTGTGTGTGTGTGTGTGTGAGAGAGTGTGATTTCGAGAGTGCTGGTGCATTCATGTACTAGCCTGTATGTGCGTTTATGTGCGAGCATTGTAATCACTCTGTCAGCAGAGCAACTAAAAGCATTAAAGTCTTGTGGTGACGGTGGGAATTTAATGAGTAATTGGCAGATATTTTGACTTTCACGAATTACAGAGTGGTGAGTGTTCAGTGCTGCCATTTGTGATTGTGGAAATGTGGCATGTGTTATTTCCCTTTTTCTCTTTCGTTAGAATGTGTAAGGAAAAAGCAATATTGGTAGAAACACACACACACACACACACACACACACACACACACGCACACACATACACGCACACACATACACACACACGCACACACGCGCACACACACACGCGCGCGCACACACACACAACACACACACCACCAGAGAGAGAGAGAGAGAGAGAGAGAGAGAGAGAGAGAGAGAGAGAGAGAGAGAGAGAGAGAGAGAGAGAGAGAGAGAGAGAGAGAAAGAAGAATAAAGAGAAAGGGAAAGCAAGAGAGAGAGAGAGAAAAAAAATAAAGAGAAAGGGAAAGCGAGAGAGAAAGAGAAATAAAAGAGATAGAGATCCTTGGTCAATCCCCACGAATCCTTCACCTGAGCGCCCCCCCCTCCTGCGGCCGGCCAAAGCGTCCCCTGAGGTCCCTCGCAAGGCCCCAGGGGAGGATCGCGCCGCAGGTAAACAATGCTACCCCTGAATTTTTATTTCCGAGGAAGGTTTGGGTGCGGGGGATTTATATTCTAATTTTATTTGTTAATTACTGGCTAACCTCGTTCCACCCTGTTTTTAGTCTGTG
>NC_051389.1:23373942-23378942 GCF_015228065.2 Penaeus monodon
ATTGCGGTTTTGCAATTCGCGTGGGAACATTTGTAACTTGCTTTGCGATCGACCGTGAGTAGCAAGCGTCAGGTGGACGAGTTGATTTTGGCTGGAAAGGGAGCGAGATAGAGCTTGAGCTAAAGATGAAGATAGAGCGACACGCGCACACGCATGCGCACACGTATGCACAACATACACCCCCCCCACCCCCCACCCCACCACCACACCACACACACACCACACACTTGCATGCAACACCGCACACACCACACACACCCGCACGCACCACACGCACCGCCACTCGACACGCGCACGCCACCACGCGCACGCGCACACGACACACGCACAAACGCACTACCCTCGCACACGCCATATCGCACACGCACAACGCGGCAGACACGGCACCACACGCACACACAACCACACACACAACAACACACACACACACACACACACACAGACACACAAAACACACCCACCAACACACACACAACACACACACACCCACAACAACACACACACAACACACCCCCGAAACCTAAATTTCTGGTGTAACGATGGATGGGTAAAATGTGGAAAAAGTCATTACAGAACAGCTCATGCGTAAAAAAAAATTGTGCTATATTGTACTATACGCGTGATTTTCTCACCATGAATGGCTGTAAATGCACCCATGTTTCATTTAATTTATCCACATACTCCAAACACTGTTCTGGGGGGTGGGGTGGCGGAGGGGGGGTGATCGCTGCGATTGAATGAAGACACGTTTTAAAAAACTCGTTTTAATGCCCCAAAAAAAAACGAGGTAATCCGAAAAATGTGGCTTAGGGCCAAATACTGACCAACTAATTGTGCATTGTCCACACCGACACTATAGAATGAAACTGAGAAATATAGTACTTACTTTTGGCTCTCCATTTTGTTTTTGAGATGTAATTCAGTTACTATGTGGAAGAGGAAAATAACTTATTCCGGACTACAGAAAAGAACCAGAAATGATTGACGATCTTACTCCTGCATCAAAATCACTATATTGAAGCCGATAGGAGCACCCCACATTTTTTAGGGCCCAAACCTATCCAAAAAAAAAACAAGTATTTTATTACCATGGGGTAAGTGTAGTGGAATAATCTGCCCTCACATCTCCACCAATGCTCCATCACTAATCGTCACTCTGAATTAAAATCATTGATAGGCCCAATTTCTCATAAAAACAACATATGTCAAAGAAGCGGAATCTGATGTGTTTTAGGTAGGACAAGACAAATGTTAAGAATTATAGGTAATTGGTTATATTATTCATTTGTATACATACAGTAAACAAAACAGCGTGTTGTAATTTACTTCTGTGTTGCATCTGTTACCATATTTGCTGGCGGCGTTTTCTTTTTTTTTTGGTGGTTGAATGCTAGTGTATGCCTATGTGTGCAAATGTGTCTATGTAATACATTTATAAATATATGTATGTCTTTATGCAAGTGAATGCAAGGTTAATGTAAGCATATCTATCTATCTATCTATCTATCTATCTATCTATATCTATATAATTCTAGCTGTCTATCTACTCTATCTATATATCTATCTACTATAATATATTATTATATTATATATATTTTATAATATATATATATTTATATATATATATATATATATAATACTATATATTATACCACTCTGCGTAGGTGTGGGTGGAATGACTGAGTCTAAAAATACACAATAATTTTTTTATAATAGGGTTGCTTTTCCTCCTCTCCCTTTAGAGGAGAGCTTGTGTTCTTTCAGGAGGTCCAGCCATTCTATTTTGATTTGTTGTATGTCAAACTGTCTTGTTATATTTGGCTAAATTAACGCATGTCAATTATCAATGACCACATATACCACACCTGCCACTAATACCACCCTCGAGTTCCATCCCTTTCACTTCCTCCTTCTCCCTGCCTTCCTTCTCCCTCTTCCTTATCCATCCTTCCTTCTCCCTTCCTTCCTCCTTCCCTTCCTTCCTTCCTTCCTTCCTTCCTTCCTTCATTCCTCCCTTCCTTCCTCACCCTGTCCTTCCTTCCATTCCTTCCTTCCTACCGCCTTACTCCCTTCCTTCATTCCTCCCTCCCTTCCTTTCTTCCTTTTCCTTCCTTCCTTCCTCCCTCCCTCCTTCCCTGCCTTCCTCTCTTCCCCCCTTCCTCCCGCCATCCATTCCCAATATTTCCTCTTTCTCCTCTTTCTTTTTCCTTTTCCATCCTCCATTCCGTCTTACTTCCATTCTCCCCCTCCCTCCCTTCTTCTCCCAGCCCTCCCTTACCTTCCCAATGCCTTCCTCCCTCGCTCCCTCCCTCCCTCCACTCCCCTCCTCTCCCTCCATTCCCTCCCTATCCCTCCCTCCTCCCTCCCTCCCTCCCTCTCTCTCTCTCTCTACTCATAACCCCCCCACCACAACCCCCTCCTGCACCCACTACAACCCACCCCCTCACCCACCTCCTTTCATTCCCAAACCACAACACAATTTCATATGAAATATAAATAAAAGTAGAGTTAATAAAAAACACGGCCACTTACCCCCCCCCCACCCTAGTTTCCACTTCAGAACGTCTGCGATAATGAGATCCCGCGTGGAAACACGCCCTCGAGTTGGTCCCTTGGGTGAGCCGCTCGGGTAGTCCTCGATGACTGATGGTCGGCCCCCCTCGGTATTCCATGTTTTGTTGGAAGGAATAATGGAGATTTTCGGCTCATGTGAACATTGTTTGCTTCCCTGTAGTTGGTTGGTGTTTTTTTTTTGCTTTAGTGTTCCAGTTCTTCCTCCGTTGTCGGTTTTTTTTTTATTTTTATTTTATTTGTATTTGATATTTGATTGATCCGACTTTGATTTCAAAATCTTTTTTTTTCATTTTTGTGGTTTGTAATTTTTTAAATTCATATAAACTAAGTAGAACTTCTTGGATTTAATTAATATAGCTCCTCTTGTATCTTATATCATGACCCTCTCATCTCCATATACAATATCCCTACTAACTCCATCTCACTATACATATCACGACCTTCTCAATCATTCTCAACTCCTCAATAGTCATCATAATACAAATTCCCCCATCCTCTATAAAATCCTAAAACAGTTGCTCCCCAACTATCACCGAAAAACAAATAAAATACACCTACTATATATAATATACCTCTCCATAGACACTATAAATATACTATCCAACTATAACATATCAAAATAGAAATATAACTAAATGAAATAAAGCACATCCATCCATAAATCCATTTACTAGATATCCTATCAGATACTGATATCTCTCTCTCTCTCTCCTCTCTTTCTCTCTCTCTCTCTCTCTCTCTCTCCTCTCTCTCCTTTCTCTCCTCTCCTTGTCTTCTCTCTCTCCTGTCCTCTCTCCCTACCTGTCTCTTTTCTCTCCTGGATCTCTTTCTCTCCTGTCTCTTTCTTCTCTCCTCTGTCTCTCTCTCTCTCTCCTTGTCCTCTCTTCCTACCTCTCTATCTCTCTCCTGCCCCCCCCCCTCCCCCCCTCTATCTCCTCTCCTGCGCCCCTCTATCTCTCTCTCCCCTTTGCCCTCTTCCCTGCCCTCCTCTATCTACTCCGTCTCCTTTTTGCATTCCTCTCTCTCCTGTCTACTCCTCTCCCGTCACCCCTCTTTCCTCTTCCCTCCTTCTCTTCTCTTTTCCTCTTCCTTCTCTCCTCTCCTCCTCCTCTCCTCTCTCTCCTCTCTCCCCTCCTCCTCTCTCCTCTTCCTGCTCCTCTATCTCTCCTCTCTCTTCTCTCCTCTCTCTCTTCTCTCCCTCTCTTCTCTCTCTCTCTCTCTCTCTCTATTCTCTCACTCTCACTCACTCTCACTCCCCCTCTCCCTCTCCCTTTCCCTCTCTCCCTTCTCTCCTCTCTCTCTCTTCCTCCCTCCACTCCCTCTTCTCTCCCCCCATCCCCCTTTCCCTCCCCCCCCTTACCTCTCTTCCCCTACCCTCCTCGTCGTGTGGTGTTGGGTGTGTGTGTGTGTGTGTGTGTGTGTTGTGTGTGTGTTGTGTGTGTGTGTGTGTGTGTGTGTGTGTGTGTGTGTTTGTTTCGCTTGCCTGTTTCCCAAAGTTCACTTGACCCTTTCGAGGGGCTCGCGTGGGAATCGATCACTTTGTCTCCTCTCTCTCTCTCTCTCTCTCTTCTCTCTTCTCTCTCTATCTTCTCTCTCTCTCTCCTCTCTCTCTCTCTCTCTCTCTCTCTCTCTCTCTCTCTTTATAATATATATATATAGATATATATATATATATATATATATATATATATCTATGTATATGTATATTTATGATTATGTATGTAATGTATGTATTAATGTATGTAACACACACACACACACACACACACACACACATCACACACACACACAACACAAACACACCACACACACCACACACACACACACATATACTATATATTAATGTGGTGGTGTGTGTGTTGTGTGTGTGTATTTATATATAAATATTTATATATGTATATATCCCTCTTCCACCTTTCCTCCCTCTCTCCCTCTCTCTTCATCCCTCCTTCTCTCCCTTCCTAGTCCTCGCCACCCCCCTTCCTCCTTGCCCTCTTCATCTCTTTCTCTCTCAATATCCCCTTCCTCTCTCTTCCTCCCTTTCCTGGGGCATGACGGATGTAAATTCCAGGCTGACAAATGAAGCGAAACTCGGTATGGATTTCCGCCACTGTGTTTTGTGTATTTCTGTTTTCCTGCCTATATGTCTGTCTGTCTTTCCGTCCTTGCGTCTGTCTTTATGTCTGTCTCTGTGTCTTTCCGTTTTTGTTTTTTTGTTATTAATGTCGCTCCCTTTGTCTTTGTGTTTGTCTGTATGCATGTTTGTTTTCGTGTCTTTAGTGTGTATACGTGCGTTTGTTATTCGGGCCTGTGATAAATACATTGGTTGCCTCAGCGGAGATTGCAAAGTAGTGGGGGGGAGGGGGAGAGAGAGGGGGGGTTGGGGGAGAGAGGGGCGTTATGCAGGTCGCGGAGTGGGTGGGTAG
>NC_051389.1:23383942-23386442 GCF_015228065.2 Penaeus monodon
CCCTCTCTCTCCCTTCCCCTCCTCCACGCTTCCTCTCCCCTTCCATTCCCCTTTCCTCTACCTCCCTCTTTATTGTCCCTTCTCTCTTCCTCAGCCTTCATACCTTCCCTCCTCCCTCCCTCCCCCATTGTTGCCGGCTGCCTGCGAGAGTCGTCGTCGAAGCGTTGCCTTAGCACGCATGCGCACTCGGGGGGGGGGGGGTGCATGACCCCCTCTTTTCCTCTCTCCACACCTTTCCCTCCCCCTCCCCCTCACCCCTCCCCCACTTCCGACGCTGGCATCACACCAGGCCAGCTTTAGGTTCGCGTTTTGTGGAGGACGATCACCTGAGAGAGAGGGAGAG
This sequence comes from Penaeus monodon, assembly GCF_015228065.2. NCBI lineage: Eukaryota > Metazoa > Arthropoda > Malacostraca > Decapoda > Penaeidae > Penaeus > Penaeus monodon. The sequence continues at coordinate 23,384,286 of NC_051389.1, forward strand.
GGAGAAGTTGGAGGAGAGGGAGAGGGAGGGAGGGGAAGGGAGGGAAAAGGGGAGAGATAGGGAGAGGAAAAGTGAGAGGGACTGAGAGGGAGAGAGAGAAGGAGAAACGGAGAGAGAGGAGAGGAGAGGAGAGGCGGAGATGGAGACGAAGAGAGAAAGTGACTGTATGAGAGGGAGAGAAAGCGGGGATGGAGAGACGAAAATATTTTCGTTATTTCACTGTAGCCTTTTTTTTCGTATATCTTCACTGCAATTTTTTATCGTCTTTCGTACTCTTTTTTTCAACTTCTGTATCCTATTCCTCCCCCTTTTCCTCCCTATTTTTCTTGTTCTTTTTCACTTTCCTCTTCTTATTCGTCTTCATTCACCCTATTGTCTCCTCCCTCTCCTTTTCCCTCTCCCTCAGTTGCTTCATGTTCCTTTGTCTCTATCTATTGCTACAGCGTTTCTGTTCCAACTTACTGCCTTTAATTCTCCACCTTCACTCCCATCCCCCCCCCCCTTGTCTCCGTTTTTCAAGCTCTTCCTGAACACCTGCGGGCCGAGGCTACCTCTCCCACTGCAACTCTTCCCTTCTTCATTCCTACACTCATTCATTCATTCATTCATCCCCACTTTAATTTTATCCCCCCCCTCCTTGTTTCTCACCTTTCCTCACTCACTTCTTTACCTTCCTTTCTCTCCCCCTTCCTCTTACTAAGCTAACCCCCCCCCCCCCCCGCCCTTTCGGCCGTCATCGTCGACATTAGTTTCCAACCGCACGCTTATCCTCCCCCCTTTCCCATCCCTCCCTCCCCTCGTCCCCCCCTCCCCTCCTGACGCAGTTGTGGCGGTCAATAGGTGGCGCCGGCCGTGGGTGGTCGTCATGATGGTCGTACTGAGGTGGGGGTGGGGGTCGTCCTTTGTTTTTGCTGTTGGTGTTGTGGTTGCTTCCAGGTGAGTTGGTTGATTGATTCGGGATATTTCGTTCCCGCTTTCTTTACTCGTCTCCCCTTTCGCTCTCTATCCGCTCTCTCTTTTTTTTCTCCTCTTTCACCACATTCTCCTTTCTTACCTCACGGACACTTTTGGAATCTCGCTTTGGCACCGATGGCGACGAGGACGACTTCGACGACGACGACGCTTCTGGCTCCGTGATCGTCCACTGACCGGAAAGAAGTCGTGGTCGTAGTTTGTGGTTGGCCGGTTTTGTTGTTTTTCGCTCGTTTTGTTCGGGGCGCTCTCGGAATATGAACAAAAATATAGACAGGCACACACACAGGTGCACAAACACACACACGCACGCACGCACTCTCGTCGGAGTTCCTGGGTTCACCGACAGCGGCGGAGGCGCGGGCGAAGTGAGGATCGCGTGTGTGTGTGTGTCCGTGACCCTGGCGGGTTAGAGGAGGCTCTCCCGGGGGCGGCGGTGAGGAGGAGGAGGAGGAGGAGGAGGAGGAGGAGGAGGAGGAGGAGGAGGAGGAGGAGGAGGAGGAGGACCGCCGTCAGCTGAGTTGGCTGGCGGGGCGAGCGAGGCTTCGAGGGCCGCAGCCGCGTCTCTTCCTTCCTTCCCTCCTTTCCTCCTTTCCTCCCTCTCTCCCTCCTCCATCGTACCGTCCTTCCTTTCGCCGCCAGAGCCGCCTTAACGATGCTCTGCCTTCAGCTGGGTCTGTGCGTGCGCGCGAGAGAGGGTTGCGTCGCTGCCCTTGGCTCGGCGCGGCTCCCGGCGGTGCGAATCGAAGGCCCCACAAGTGTTGCTGCGCCGCGCGCCTCCCCTCCGCCGCCGCCGCCGCCGCCGCCGGCCGCTGCCCTCGCGGCCCTCGCTCGACGCCCCTTGCCCCTCTCCGCCCGAGCCGCACTTGCCCTGTGGCGTCGGCTGCCGCTCTCGTGCAGGAGACGCGCGAGCTCTCCGCTTCAGACTCGTCTTCTCGCCGCAGGAGGAGCAGCGGCGCGCAGTCCAGTCCCCGCCTCCGCCGGACTCGCGAGGGCCTTCCGCACCTGCCGTGTGCCAGACGTGCCTCCTCCGCGCTGGCGAGCTGGGACAGGGAGACGGTAACGGCGCCAAACGGGAGACAGGAGAGACAGGAGTGGCTTTCCCCTCCGCCTCTTGCCCGCAGCAGCGGGAGCGCCCTTCCTCCGCCTACCACACGTGCTAGTTGACCTCCTCCCCGCCCCTCC